>NC_133658.1:477060865-477150861 GCF_037893015.1 Macrotis lagotis
TGTCCTTCAAAGGCCCTTACTGTAGATGGCATTGTACTGTTTTATATAATTAGCTCCATTAATTAGGATTGGATCAAGAGAGGGGCCTCTAAACTAATTTGACTCCACCCTATGAATTCTGGAGGAAAAAGATCTATGATAACTATTTCTATAACAATTTCTATTTGTATCATCTCTCTCCTTCCACCCTCTCTCTTCTTCCCTCCCTCTCTCTGTCTCTGTTTCTCTCTGTCTGTCTGTCTCAAATTTGAATAGATAAGGTAAAGGACTGTCTCAAAACTTCAACAAAATTGCAAAGAATATTTTGAGGAACTTGAGCACTCAGCATTATAGTGTGGATCAAATATCATGATCTATACAGGGTGGCTCAGTGAATAGAGTGCCAGTCTTACAGTCAAGGGGTCCTGACTTCAAATGTGGCCTCAGGCACTTACTAGCTGTGTAACCTTGAGCAAGTTACCTAACTGTATTTGCCTCAATTTCCTCATTTATAAAATGAATTGGAGAAGGAAAGGGAAAAGCATTCCAGTAATTTTGCCAAGAAAACTCCAAATGTGATCATGAATAGTCATACAGAATTAACTGACTAAAAAAGAACTAAATACAAAGTACTTTGCAAACCTTAAACACACACACACACACACACACACACACACACACACACACACACATACATATATATGGGCAGCTAGGTGGCACAGTGCATAGAGCACCAGTCCTGGAGTCAGGAGTACCTGAGTTCAAATCCGGACTCAGACACTTAATAATTACCTAGCTGTGTGGCCTTGGGCAAGCCACTTAACCCCATTTGCCTTGCAAAAACCTAAAAAAAACCAACCCCCCAAAACAAAAAAACACAAAACCATATATATATATATACATATATATATACATATATATATATATATATATATATATGTTTCAACAGTTTTGAGAGACACAAGAATAAAACAGATCACAATTAACTGTATTACCTAGATTATAGGATTGCTGCAAAAATCAAATTAGATAATGTATCTAAAGCATTTTGAAAACTTCAGAGAGTTATGTAAATGTCAAAAGTAATAACTATTAGCTTTGTTTCTTTTTCTTTTTCTTTTCTGTTATTTTGGTTCATCCCTCTGATGTAAACTTATACAATGGTGCCTGAATTTGTAATGTGATTCTGCTCTTAGAAGGTTAGGTAACTGGGGCATAAGCATGAGCCATTTCATAACTCCCCTTCTAAGTACAGAAAATACTATTAATTCAGGCATAAATCTACATCACTGATATGCATCTAGCTTACATTTCTTTTACCTAGACCTTTAATTTCATTGTCAATTCCCAGTTTAGGTCAGCACCTTACCCAAAATCTATAGCTTTAGAGAAAATTTCCTAGGGGCACTGAGAAGTTAAATGATTTGTTCAAGATGACAGTATCTTCCACAGATAAGACTGGAACCCAGTTCTTGATTAAAAAAAATCAGTCCACTATCTATTATCTATGCAATCTCTCATTCTTTAGAACATTATTTTGTTTACCCAGTCAGCTAAGGAAATTGGAAAACTTTAATGACATTTAAAATATATTCTAAAAATTGTAAAATATTGGGTATTAAAATTAATGCCAGCTCTCTATAGACCTAGTTTGTTCTTCCTTTCTTCAGTCTGAAATATTTACTACCTAGAATGTTGCTTCCTTTGTTGTCTCAGTATGCTTCTGATCAGCTATGGAGTAATAATAGGAAGGAGAGAATTTAAAAGACAGTCTATCCTACTAACTGACTTTTTTGTTTTTTAGGTTTTTGCAAGGCAAATGGGGTTAAGTGGCTTGCCCAAGGCCACACAGTTAGGTAATTATTAAGTGTCTAAGGTCACATTTGAACTCAGGTACTCCTGACTCCAGGGTTGGTACTCTATCCACTGTGCCACCTAGCTGTCCCTACAAATTGACTTTTAGAAGAAAAGGGGAACTCTGACAGAGCAGGTATCTAGGAATCTGAATTGGAAGGGACCTCAGGAACAATATAGTAAAAAAGTTTTATTTTTACCAATTTCCCCTCAAAAAGAACTAATTTTTCAAAAGGAAATCATTATATTTAAGTCAAAATTTGGTCCCAGTTTCTTTAACTACAAATTCTTTCTTCCCACTATGCCATGTTGGCTTTATATTCATTCTGAATGAAAATATCATGAGATAGTTCTATGGAAGAGGATATCTATGGAAATTATAGGTGATGTGACTAAATGGTGAAGGAAGTAAAGAGGGAGGGGAATAGTTGCTTTTTTTATGGCATAGGTTTTTGACTTAACAAAAATATCAAATTGATCATAGGACTTCTTTCATTTATTATAATTGTCAATATACCCTTTATTGTGGAAAAGAAATAGATCAAAAGAGGAAAAAACCAATGTGAAAAAAATAAAGTGAAAAGAGCATGCTTTGATTTGCATTCAGAGCACATAACCGTGATTTATTTGTATATTGTGGACAAAGTTTGCTGGAAATAATGTTATAGTATTATAGTATGAAGTATTTGGAATCAGGGATCTAGATTCAAAACTCAAATTTATCATTATAGGTGTAACTTTTATGACTTTGAAATAGGTTGTCAGGGGTCATTGTTAAATTTTTGTTGTTGAGTATTCCTTTCTCAAAAATCAGCAATCTCTACAAATCAATAGTTGATGTATTGTTTTGTTGTGTATTTGGCCATAAGAAAATATCATAATGTAAATACAACTGTAAAATGTATTCACACTAGTTTCCCCCCACTCCCCCTCCAGAGACCCTGGTTGTTAAATATTTAACAATATACTTTTGTATTGCTCTAGACATATTTTTGAGTTCAACAGGAGTGTAGTAGATGGTTCAAGGACTGAAATTATCACCAGACTAGAGACCTGGTGACTGGAGGCTAATAATAGCAATAATGGGCACTTAAATCATACTTAAAAGTTTGCAAAATGTTTCATGTCTTTTTTTCCATTTGAGATCCTGAACTATACTTTTAACTTTTTTAGACATCAAACCTCTAATGGGTAAAATGAAGTCATTGAACTTAATAATGCTGAAGTCATCTGTGGCTTTAAATAGTTTGTAGCTTAACAATGCAAATTTGAATTAGAAGGAATTTAAAAGAGTTTGATGAAACCAAAAATACAAATTCAGGGAGAAGAGATGATATTTTAAAAATAAGAACTGCTGGAGATGTGACTGAAGGGGGTGGAACCAAGATGGCAGCAATGTGCCTTGAACTCTACCAAATTCTCCACCAAATAACAATAAAAATGCCCAAAGTGAGATCTGGAGTAGCAGAACTAGCCAAGGGATGAGGGTGAAACAATTTTCCAGCCCAAGAGAATTTAGAAGAATGGCAATAAGGGTTTGTCTCATGCTGGTAAAGGGGGAGTACAGTCCAGTATAGGTGGCACCTGGGCAGCTTACACCCTAATAAATCCACAGCAAGTCCTCAAGCTCCATTGCATGCCAGTGGTGAGGCTTCATGTCCCTGACACAGCAGCAGGCCGGAAGAAAGGTCCCGAGTCCTTACTTTGGTAGACCAACTGCAGGGCTAAGCAACCCCTACTCCTGGAGAAAGAAATTTGGGATAGTCTCAATTCCACCCCGAGAGCAGAGCCAAACCTTAATGTGAAATTAAAGGTCATGAAAGAGGCTAGGTAAATGAGCAATTTTTTTAAAAGAACTTGCTTTTACTATGATGAAAGGAAAGAACAAAGCACAAAAAATTAGAAGAGAATAGTATGAAAATGGCTATATGCAAAACCTTAAATCAAAATGTAAATTTGTCCTAGGTTCAAAAAGAACTACTGGAAGAGCTCAAAAGAATTTTAAAAATCAAATAAGATATGGGATGGCTTGGTGGCACAGTGGATAGAGTACTGGCCTTGGAGTCAGGGGTACCTGAGTTCAAATCTGGCCTCAGACACTTAATAATTACCGAGCCTTTCAGCCTTGGGCAAGCCACTTAACCCCATTGCCTTGCAAAAAACTAAAAAAAAAATCTAATAAGATAGAAGAAGAAAAAAATTGGGAAAAGAAATGATCCTGATGCAAGAGAAACATGAAAAAAGAGTCAACAGCTTAGTAAAGTGAGCACAAAAAATTAAAAAAAAGATATATAAGCATTCACTGAAGAAAACAACTTAAAATGTATAATTATCCAAATAAAAAATAGGTAGTAGACTTCTGGCCAAGATGGCGGAGAGAAGACAGGCACAGTTTTAAAGTCTCCTGATCTCTTCCCCATCTATCACATGAAACAAACCTCTTAAAAGAAATCCAACCCACAAAACCCAGAAAGAAGAGCCAGGAGAAAGAACATCTACCTCAGGATTTGTCTCCCCCAGGAGCTTTGGCCAAGTATGGGCAGGTGAGTCTGGGCTCAGAGGGAGGATCAGCCCTGATCAGCCAGATTAACAGCTGAATTGGAACCGGGAGTCTGAGGGCCAGAGAGCCAAACCTGTTGCATCAGTGGTGGGGCTGGATGAAAGGCGCTTGGGTCTGTGGGGAAGCAGAGGCGCTGGTGTTGGTGCTGTCCCACTGGAGCTTGGGGACAGGGCTGGGGGTAGAGTTCTGGTACAGGGATGCTGTGGACACCATCCTGGGCTCCTCTGGTCCTATTGCAGCTCAGACCTCCTCCCAAACAGACAAATGCAAACTACTTTTGCCTCAGGCCCAGGTGTGTGAGCCCAGTTGAGGAATGACCTCAGGCCAGGGTAAAGCCCACCACTGATTGAAGGCAAAAGAATTCAATAGCTCCAATTCCTCCCCTCAAGCAAAGGGAGAAGGCCTCTCAACCAAGGTCACAGACACTCCAGAGAAAGCAACCAGCACCTCCTACTGGCCAGCCAGAGAAACTGCACTCAGTGAGTAAAGCCTTTAGCAATCCCAAGCCTAGGTGAACCAGCTCCCCGCCCCCAACTCAAGGTCTTAGCATAATCAAGAAGGGTCAGCAGAAAGGTGGATCCATAGAAAAATTCCTGGAAGGTAAAGACCCCAACTAAGAGAGACATGGAACCTCTGAGGAGAATACAATCTGGTCTCCAGCACAGAAAGACTTCCTTGAAGAAATAAGGAAGGAGCTTAAAAATTTGGGAGAGACAATTAATACCTTGCAACAAGAAAACAAAACCTTTGAAAGTACAATTGGACAAACACAAAAGGAGAATAAATCTCAGATCATCAATTGGACAATTACAAAATGAGAATAATTCTCTCAGATCCTCAAATGAGCAAATGCAAAAAGAAATTAATTCTCTCAAAACCTCAATTGGTCAAATGGAGAACTCTTTCAAAAGTAGAATTGACCAATTGGAAAAGGAGTTGCAAAAGGTTAATGAAGAAAACTCCTCCCCCCCCAAAATAATGGAGTCTACAGAAACTAATGACCCCAGGAGACAGCAAGAGTCAGTTAAACAAAATCAAAGAATAGAAAAAATAGAAGCAAATGTAAAATACCTCATTGAGGAGGGGCAACCTGAAAATTATAAGACTTCCTGAAAACATCGAAGAGAAAAAAAGGCTTGACTTAATATTACAGGATCTAGTGATGGAAAACTGCCCTGATATCATGGAATCAGAGGGCAACGTAGTTATTTAAGGAGTACATCGATCCCCACCAGAAAAAGATCCTAAAATGAAAACACCAAGGAATGTTGTGGCCAAACTCCAGAACTATCAGATAAAAGAGAAAATCCTGCAAGCAGCCAGAAAGAAACAATTTAAATATCAAGGAGCCACAGTAAGGATCACACAGGACCTGGCTGCATCAACTTTAAGGGATCGAAGGGCCTGGAACCAGATATTTCAAAGAGCACGGGAGCTTGGAATGCAGCCAAGGATCTACTTTTCTGCAAAGCTGAGCTTTTTCTTCCAGGGAAAACAATGGACATTTAATGAAATGAAAGAATGCCAAAAATTTCTGATGAAAAGACCAGAGCTAACCAGAAAATTTGGACATCATACAGGAGGTTCAAGAGACACATGAAAAGGTAAAAAAAG
This sequence comes from Macrotis lagotis, assembly GCF_037893015.1. Lineage (NCBI taxonomy): Eukaryota > Metazoa > Chordata > Mammalia > Peramelemorphia > Peramelidae > Macrotis > Macrotis lagotis. The sequence continues at coordinate 477,066,873 of NC_133658.1, forward strand.
GGGGGGGGGCAGTAAAAGGAAAAAAAATGCAATCCAGTAAGTTGAAACTGGCTATATCCCAGCATGGGGGGAAAAAAGATTCTCATAAATCTTGAGAAACATAACTCTAACAGAGAGAATATACCTAACCAGAAATGATGGACATTCATGACCTATCCATGAAACTGCTATCTAATGGGATGTAACTGGCTTTAACCCCACTTGGGAGAAAGACTCTAATAATTCTCAGGAATTTTGACTCTATTCAATAGAATATACTGAACTAGAAGGGACAGACACTCAAAATTTTCTATGACTAAGATAGAATGATCTAAAAAAAACACTACCTCCCTAAAAAGGGAGACAGGAAAGAGACAAGAGGAAGGAGGGGATTGAATGGGACAAATCTCATTACACTAAGAGGTACAAAAAAACGTATGGTAATAAAGGGGAAGAAGGGAGCAGAGGAGAAACACCTGAATCTTCATCTCATCAGACTTGGCTTAAAGTCAACCTACACATACTCAGTTAACTTATAAAACATCTAACCTTTCAAGTATTAAAAGGGGAAAAGGGGAGGGGGGGACAGAGAAAGGGAAGGGGAGTGGGGGAAATAAGGGGAAATAACAAAAGGAAGGGAAGGGAAAAGGGAAAAAGGGAAAGGGGAAAGAAAGGGGTGGGTGTGATATAGGAGGGCAAACACACTGAAGGGCGTGGTATTCAGAAACAAAAGACTGGGGGAAATGGATAAAAGGGGGGGAAGGGGGAAAATACAAACAGAGGGAAGATAGCACAGAGGGCAATAAAGAATTAGTAATCATAACCTTCAATGTGAATGGGATGAACTCTCCCTTAAAATGTAAGCAAATAGCAGAGTGGATTAAAAAACAGAATCCTACAATATGCTGCTTACAAGAAACTCATTTGAAGCAGAGAGATACATATAGAGTAAACATAAAAGGTTGGAGCAAAATATATTTTGCCTCAGCTGAAGTAAAAAAAGCAGGAGTAGCAATCCTTATCTCAGACAAAGCAGCAGCAAAAATAGAAAGCCTTAAAAGAGCTAAGGAAGGAAACTTTATCCTCCTAAAAGTTACCATAGACAATAAAGTCATTTCAATATTGAATATATATACATCCAGTGGGACAGCACCCAAATTCTTACAGGAGAAGCTGAAAGAACTACAGGAAGACATAGACAGCAAAACTCTACTAGTGGGAGACCTCAACCTCCCGTTATCAGATCTAGATAAATCGAATTATAAAACAAACAAGAAAGAAATTAGGGAGGTAAATAGATTGTTAGAAAAATTGGATATGGTAGACTTATGGAGGAAACTGAATGGGGATAAAAAGGAATATACGTTTTTCTCTGCAGTACATGGAACTTATACAAAAATTGACCATGTACTAGGACATAAAAACCTAATGATCAACTGCAGAAAGGCAGAAATAGTGAATACATCTTTCTCAGATCACAATGCAATAAAAGTCATATGCAATACTGGGCCAAGGAGATATAGACCCAGAACAAATTGGAAACTAAATAACCTCATTTTAAAAAATGAGTGGACCAAAAAACAAATTATAGAAAGAATTAACCATTTTATCCTAGATAATGATAATAATGAAACAACATACCAAAACCTATGGGATTCATTCAAAGCGACTCTCAGCAGATATATTATAGCTCTAAATGCTTACATGAATAAATTGGAGAAAGAGGAAATCAATGAACTAAATATGCAACTAAAAAATTAGAGAAAGAACAAATCAAAACTCCCCAATCAAATACCAAATTAGAAATTCTAAAAATTAAAGGAGAAATTAATAAAATCGAAAGCAAAAAAACTATTGAATTAATAAATGAAACCAAAAGTTGGTATTATGAAAAAACCGATAAAATTGATAAACCTCTGGTCAATTTGATTAAAAAAAAGAAGAAAACCAAATTGCTAGCATTATAAAGGAAAAAGGTGAACTCACTACCAATGAGGAGGAAATTAAAGTAATAATTTGAAATTATTTTGCCCAACTCTATGCCAATAAATTTGATAATCTAAGTGAAATGGATGAATATTTACAAAAATAAAAGTTGCCCAGGTTAAATGAAGAAGAGATTAAATACCTAAACAACCCTATCTCATAAAAGGAAATTCAACAAGCCATTATTGAACTCCCTAAAAAAAATCTCCAGGGCCTGATGGATTCACAAGTGAATTCTACCAAACATTTAAGGAACAATTGGTTCCAATCCTATATAAACTCTTTGGAAAAATAGGAAAAGATGGAACTCTGCCTAACTCTTTCTATGAAACCAATATGGTACTGTTACCTAAACCAGGAAGAGTTAAAACAGAGAAAGAAAATTATAGACCTATTTCCCTGATGAATATAAATGCAAAAATCCTAAATAAAATCTTAGCAAAATGACTACAACAAGTCATCACTAGGATAATACATTATGATCAAGTAGGATTTATTCCAGGAGTGCAGGGTTGGTTCAATATTAAGAAAACTGTTAGTATAGTCAATTCTATCAACAACAAACCTATCAGAAATCATATGATCATATCAATAGATGCTGAAAAAGCTTTTGACAAAATGCAGCATCCATTCCTATTAAAAACACTAGAGAGTGTAGGAATAGATGGATTGTTCCTTAAAATAATTGGCAGTATCTATCTGAAACCATCAACAAGCATTATATTCAACAGGGAGAGGCTAGAGGCATTCCCAAGAAGATCAGGGGTGAAACAAGGCTGCACCACTACTATTCAATATTGTATTAGAAATGTTCACATAAGAAATTAGAGAAGAAAAGGAAATTGAAGGAATTAGAATTGGGAAGGAAGAGACAAAACTCTCACTCTTTGCAAATGACATGATGGTCTACCTAGAGAATCCCAAGAAATCATCTAAAAAACTACTGGAAACAATTAGCAATTTTAGCAAAGTTGCAGGTTATAAAATAAACCCTCATAAATCCTCAAATTTTCTATATATATGTCTAGCAAGAAACAGCAGGAAGAGCTAGAAAGAGAAATCCCATTCAAAGTAACCTCAGACAATGTAAAATATTTGGGAGACTATTTGCCAAGACAGACTCAGAGTCTTTTTGAAAACAATTATAAAACACTTCTCACACAAATTAAATTAGATTTAAATAACTGGGCAAATATCAACTGCTCATGGATAGGTAGAGCTAATATAAATAAAAATGACAATTCTACCAAAACTAAACTATCTGTTTAGTGCCCTACCAATCAAAATTCCAAAAAGTTACTTTAATGAGCTAGAAAAAATTGTAAGTAAATTCATATGGAGAAATAAAAAAGTCAAGAATTGCCAGGAGCTTAATGAAAAAAGTGCAAATGAAGGTGGCTTAGCCCTACCCGATCTAAAATTATATTATAAAGCATCAGTCATCAAAACTGTTTGGTATTGGCTAAGAAATAGAGTGGTGGACCAGTGGAATAGACTAGGTGTAAAAGCAGGAGATGATTATAGTAATCTGCTGTTTGATAAACCCAAAGAGTCCGGCCATTGGTCTAAAAACTCTCTTTGACAAAATTTGCTGGGATAATTGGAAGTTAGTATGGTAGAAATTTAGATTAGACCAACACCTCACACTCTTTACCAAGATAAGATCCAAATGGTTACAGGATGGAAACATAAAAAAGCAATACTATAAGCAAATTAGAAGATCAAGGACTAGTCTACCTGTCAGATCTATGGAAAGGGGAACAGTTTATGACTAAGGATGAGTTGGAGAACATCACCAAAAACCAATTAGATGATTTTGATTACATTATATTAAAAATCTTTTGCACAGATAAAACCAATGTCATCAAGATCAAAAGAAATGTAGTAAATGGGGAAACAATCTTTACAACTAATGGTTCTGACAAAGGACTCATTTCTAAAATATACAGAGAACTAAGTCATATTTTTAAAACAAAAAGTCAATTCCCCAATTGACAAATGGTCAAAGGATATGCAAAGGCAATTTACAGATGAGGAGATCAAAGCAATCCATAGCCATATGAAAAAAATGCTCTAAATCATTAATTATTAGAGAAATGCAAATTAAAGCTTCTCTGAGGTACCACCTCACACCTGTCAGATTGGCCAGTATGACCAGGAAGGATAATGATCATTGTTGGAAGGGTTGTGGGAAATCTGTTGGTGGAGCTGTGAACTCATCCAACCCTTCTGGAGAGCTATTTGGAACTATGCCCAAAGGGCAACAAAAATGTGCATGCCCTTTGACCCAGCAATACCACTATTGGGTCTATACCCTGAAGAGATGAGAAAAAAGGGTAAAAACATTACTTGTACAAAAACATTTATAGCAGCCCTGTTTGTGGTGGCAAAGAATTGGAAATCCAGTAATGTCCTTCAACTGGGAAATGGCTTAGCAAACTGTGGTATATGTATGTCATGGAACACTATCGTTCTATTAGAAACCAGGAGGGACGGGATTTCAGGGAAACCTGGAGGGATTTGCATGAACTGATGCTGAGTGAGATAAGCAGAACCAGAAAAACAGTGTACACCATAACAGCAACATGGGAGTGATGTTCAACCTTGAAGGACTTGCTCATTCCATCAGTGCAACAATCTGGAACAATTTTGGGCTGTCTGCAAAGGAGAGTACCATTTGTATCCAGATAAGGCGCTGTGGAGTTTGAACAAATTGCAAGGACTATTCCCTTTAATTTAGAAAAAAAAAACAGCTATCTTATTGTCTGATCTTGTTACCTCTGAGAATTCTCTTCTCTTTAAGGATATGATTTCTCTCTCATCACACCCAATTTGGATCAAGGTACAATATGGAAACAAAGTAAAGACTGACAGAGTGCTATCTGTGGGGGGGTGGGGTGGGGGGGAGGGAAGGAAGATTGGGGGAAATTTTAAAACTCAAATAATATCTTTAATAAAACTTTAATAAAACTGATAGGTAGTAAAGTTTATAGAAGAAAATAATTCCTTAAAAAATAAGAATTGAGCGAATGGAAGTCAAGGACTTCATGAGACATTAAGAAACAATTGAACAAAATAAAAAGAATCAAAAAAATAAAAGAAAATGTGAAATATTTCATTAGAAAAACAATTGGGAAAATAGATAATTGAGAGATAATTGGAGAATTAAATTACTGGACTACTTGAAAACAGTGATAAAAACATCATATTTCAATAAATTAGCAAGAAAAATTGCCTTGATATACTAGGCCAGAGATTGAAATGCAAATTGAAAGCATCCACCAATCACCTATTGTAAGAGATTCCTAGATTAGAACTTCCGGGAATATAAAAGCCAAATTCCAGAGTCATTATGCAAAGAACAAAATATTGTAAGCAACTAGAAAAAAAAAGTCATTGAGTCTCAGATTTGCACAGGCTTTATCAGTTTCAACATTAAAGCATCTGAGAACCTGGAATATGATATTCTAAAAGGCAATGGAGCTGGGAACACTAACCAACACTCATCATTCCCTGAGTATAATCCTTCAGGGGAAAATGGATTTTCAGTGCAATAGAGGACTTACAGGCATTTCTGTTGAAAAGACTAGAACTGAACAGAAAAATTTGATTGTTTTGGTTTGATTTCAAATATAATCAAGAGAAATGTAAAAAAGATAAATTGGTAAGAGAAATCTTTAGGGATTTAATAGAGTGAAATTATTTTTCTTAAAAATTTAAAAACTTTTTTTCATTTTTTATTTTTCATTATTTTTTTTTACCACAGCTACATGCAAAAGCCAGCCCACTCCACCCACTGAGAAAGCAAGTTACATGGTATAGGTTAAAAATGCTTAGCCATTAAATACATTAATTCTTTAGTAATTTATGAAAATACACATGATCATCCCCCTCCCCCTAAGAAAGAGAAATCTCAAAAAAAAAAATAAAGTTAGCAAAACAAGTGTGCTTCAGATTATATTCAGACACCATATTTTTGCTTTTGTTTTATTGTTTCTTGATTTCTCTCGAAGTCATCAGCTTCCTTTAGTTCCAGGCTACATTTGAAGAAATAATTTTCTTCAGAGAATTTTTATATCTCCTTTTCGATCTGGCCAGTTCTGCTTTTTTAAGGTATTCTTCTCCCCAAAGATCTTTTGGACTGATTTTTCCATTTGATCCAAACTGGTTTTTAACATGTTATTTTCTTCTTTTAACATGTTATTTTTCCCTATCTCTTTAACCAAGCTGTTGACTTGGTTTTCATGATTTTCTACATCACTCATTTCTCTTCCTAATTTTTCCTTCATCTCCTTTACTTGATTTTCAAAATCTTTTTTGAACTCTTCCATAGCCTGAGACCAATCTATATTTTTCTTGGAGGCTTTGGATACAGAAGCTTTGACCTTGTTATCTTCTAAGTGTGTATTTTACTTTTTGCTGATTTGCATTCCCTTTCCTGTTGGTTGATTTGAATTTTAGATGAATTGCATTCTTTTTCCATTTGATTGAATTTATTTTTTGAAGAGTTACATTCTTTTTCTAGTTGTTTTTATTTTTCAAGGAGTTGATTTCTTTGGTCAATTTTTCATAATTTTTCTGCATGTCTCTCATTTCTTTTCTCCATTTTCTTCTTCTTCTTTGGTTTTTAAATTGTTTTATGCTCTTTTATGAGTTTTTGGATTTGAGTCCAATTCATAGACTCTTTTGAGACTTCCCATGTAGGTAATTTTTCACTGCTTTCTTCTGGCATTGTTATCATCTTTATCTGCATAGTACCTTTATATAGTTAGTGTTCTTTTAACAGTTTTGCTCGTTTTGATTGCTTTGCTCAAAAACATTGGGAGTATGGGGGTGGCTAGGTGGCACAGTGGATAAAGCACCGGCCCTGGAGTCAGGAGTACCTGGGTTCAAATCCAGTCTCAGATACTTAATAATTACCTAGCTGTGTGGCCTGGGGCAAGCCACTCAACCCCATTTGCCTTGCAAAAAACTAAAAAAAATATAGGGAGTATGGACCTAAGCTTTTTTATGTGGGGGTTTGGGTCTGATCCCTGGCTTGTTGCTGGCCAAGATGTTGCCTATGCAGTCCAGGCCTTGCCTTTACTGAAGTTTGTTTCCTCCTTTATGTACAGGTTCTGTCTATGCAATTATCTGTCTCCTACCCATTCCTGTCTTTTGCCCCAATGTTCCCAGGATTCAGACTTTGTCTGGAGTTGGGACTCAGTTATATAGCTGCCAGGACCTATGCTCTTGTCAAGCTGTCAAGACTGTACACTGTGGTTTCTCCACTTGTCCACTCTTCCACCTAGCTGGGTTTTATTTCCCCCTTATCCCTAAAGAGACAAGCCTCACTGTAGATCCTCTATGATGTCTACAGATGAAAACTTGTTTTGATCTTGTCATTTATTGGTGGGATCCATAGATTTAATGTCTATGAAGAGGCTTCATTTAGCATTGTGTAGGGAAAAGCTTGGGAGCATGCTAACTTCATGCTGTCATCTTGGTTCTGCCCTGGAAGTCCTCCTGAGTGTGTATTTTGATCCTCCATAGCACCAAAGTGTTTGTCTATAGTTGGATTTTTTTCTTCTCTTATTTGCTCATTTCCTCTGCCTATGACTTGACTTTTCACTCTTTGTTAAGGTGGTGCTCTGCTTCCAGGGTGGAAGATACACTGTTCCAAACTTTTGAGGGTTTTGCAACTGTTTTCAGGGATATCCCTCCAGGACCTCAATTTCTTCAAGGTCTTATGAGAGGCTCTAATGGCTCTGACGGCTTGTATTCTGGTCTGAGAATGGCCATAAACATTCCACTCTTGCCCTGGCACCCAAGGAGAGTCCTTGGTGCTCTATGGCAGTAAAGCTACTTTTCCTGGGACTGGAGCCTCAGACTGGGCAAAGCAACAGAGTCTTACCACAGGGATAGATAGCAAAGACACCTCTGCAATCTCTCCCCTGATCCCCTTACCATCTGTGGACCGAGTACACTGGAAGCAGCTACCAGTTGGTTCCCTGTCCAGTAACTCCCAGATCTGCTCCTGAGTCCTTGGGGTTGGGTCTACATGGATTGGCCTCTGCTCTCACTCTGGCGTGGCAGTTTTCTTACTGAACTTCCCCCAAATCCTTGGCAATCCTTGAGCTGAGAAGTCTGCAATCTGCTGCCCACTGCTGATCCAGGTGTCCCCAAGGACCCATGTACCCATTTTAGGGACAGTTGTGTGTGGGAGCATTGTTAATTGTCTTCATCTGATGTCCTCGAACACCAGAGCCTTATTTTACTGCCATGGGAGTGGGAATGGATTAAGGGACTGTGAAGGATATTTAAGCATTGGTATTTGGTTCAATAAATGGAGACCTTGGAGACCATGGTGTAAAGGGAGAACTTGTCTTCCTTGTCTCCCACCCCTCCAACACTTTCTTGGGAAAGACTGAGAGAGTACAGAAATGGACTCAACATATGACATCTGGAAAAGGAACTCATGATCTACTCCTGAATGGCTGGAGTGGTTTGCTTGGGTATGGGCCTGGGCTGTGCTGCAGGCCCTTTCTAATTATGTTTTAACATACTCTTCCCTTGGATCTTCCAAGTTGTTTTGGACTAGAAAATCATTTCAGTTAGTCTTTTGGTGGGTTCTGCCACTCTAGAATTTGGTTAGAGTCATTTTTATGTTATTTGGAGAGGTCTAGGGGAGAGTTTGTGGGAATTCCTGCCTTTACTCTGCCATCTTGGCTTCATTCCCCTTTTCAAGGTGGAGCTGTTTACATTCCCACATGGAAATTTCATAATTGTTAGGTCTGTTAGAAGTTGTATACATAAACAGAAGGCACATTAAATGGGATATCAAAAAAAAGTGAGAAAGAGGATTGCATTGAGTGATAAGGGAAGGAAGAGATAGAATGGGACAAATTAGTTTACATGAATTAGCACAAAAGACATGTTGTGTAGGGAAAGTTGGGGGGGGGTTGGACATTACTTGAAATTTGTTCTCATCAGAATTGACTAAAAAAAGGAAAAAAATCACTCATTTGTGTATAGAAGAGGATAAATTAAGTGATGGACAGATTTGGACAGATTTGGAGGAATGGTAGTCAGAAGATAAACTTGAGGGGAGGGACAGGGTGAAGAGAGAGAGAGACAGAGAGAGAGAGAGAGAGAGAGAGAGAGAGAGAGAGGAGAAACAGGGGAAATAGGATGGAGAGAAATACACTGTTAATAATCATAACTGTGAATATGAAAGAGATAAACCTAGCCACAGAGTAAAAGTGAACAGTAGTGGATTAAAAACTAGAATTCTACAATATTTTATTTATAAGAAACACATTTATAAAAGACACAAAAAAGAGCAGACTCAGAATCCTTAAGCTAAAGTAGAAAAAAAAGCAGGAGTAGCAATTACGACCTCAGACAAAGCAAACACAAAAGTACTTCTAATTAAAAGAGATAAAAAAGGAAACCAGTTCTTTCTAAAAGGTACCATAGAAAATGAAGTAATATAAATATTAAATATATATGTACCAACTGGTATGAAATCCGCATTTTTAAAGGAAAAGTTAATGCATTACAGGAGAAAATAAACAGGAAAACTATTCTAGTGAGGGACTTCAACTTTTCTTCTTAGAACCAGATAAATCTAATCAAAATTAATATAATAAAAATTGAGGAAGACAGAAATTTAGAAAAGTTAGGAATGATAGACATCTGGATAAAATTGATTGAAAATAGAAAGGAATATACTTTTTTCCTCAGTGGTAATTGACCTCAGAAAAATTGACCAGGTATTATGACATAAAACCTTCAAAACCAAATGTAGAAAAGTAAAAATATTTTTTCAGATGATAATGCAATTAAAAATTACATTCAATAAAGGGCTATAGAAAGATAGTTTAAAAATTACTTGAGAATTAAATTATTAAATCCTAAAGAATGAGTTGGTTAGAGAACAATTCATAGAAATAATCAATAAATTCAGGAAAGAGAATGACAACAATAAGCATACCAAAATTTATAGGGTGCAATGAAAGCAGAGGAAAAATTTATATCTCTAGAAACTCACATCAGTAAAATAGAAAAAGGACAGATCAATAAATTGTATATATACTGAAAAAGCTAGAAAAAAATTAAACATCTTCAATTAAATAAGATATTAGAAATCCTGAAAACTAAAGGAGAGATTAATAAAATTGAAAGTAGGAAAAACATCAAAATAAATAAATTCTGTACACTTTGATCTAGCAATACCGCTGTACCCTGAAGAGATGATGAAAAAAGGTAAAAACATCACTTGTACAAAAATATTCATAGTAGCCCTGTTTGTGGTGGCAAAGAATTGGAAATTAAGTAAAAGTCCTTGAATTGGGGAATGGCTTAGCAAACTGTGGTATATGTATGCCATGGAACACTACTGGTTCTATTAGAAACCAGGAGGGATGGGAATTCAGGGAAGCCTGGAGGGATTTGCATGAACTGATGCTGAGTAAGATGAGCAGAACCAGAAAAACACTGTATACCCTAACAGCAACATGGGGTGATGATCAATCCTGATGGACTTGTTCATTCCATCAGTGCAACAATCTGGGACAATTTGGGGCTGTCTGCAATAGAAAATACCATCTGTATCCAGAGAAACAACTGTGGAGTTTGAACAAAGATCAAGGACTATTACCTTAAATTTAGGGAAAAAAAAACCTTGATATCTTATTGTCTGATCTTGCTAATCTCTTATACTTTATGATTCTTCCTTAAGGATATGATTTCTCTCTTATCACACTCAATTTGGATCAATGTATACCATGGACACAATGTAAAGACTGACAAAATACCTTCTGTGGGGGGCTGGGGAGGGAAGTAAGATTAGGGGAAAAATAGTAAAACTCAAAATAAATAAAATCTTCAGAAAAAGAGAAATAAATTCTGGAATTGTTTTTTTGAAAAAAAATAAGCAAACCATTGGGTCACTTTATTTCAAAAATGAATGAACAAAACTAAATTGCCTGTATCAAAAATAAAAAGATGAATTCACCACCAAAGAAGAATAAATTAAAAACAATTATTAGGAGATATTCTGCCCAATTATCTAATAAATTAGAAGAGAATCTAATTGAAATATAAATTTACCAGATTAGCAAAAGAGAAAAAATACAATATCTATGTAACTTTATCTTTTTAAAAAAGAGAAAAATTGAACATCAATGAACTATCAAAGAAAAATCCTATTGTCAGTTGTATTCACAAGAGAATGTTGTCAAACAATTAATGAGAATTAATTTAATACTGTTTAGAATATTTGGAAAAACAGACAAAGAAAGAATCCTACTAAATTCCTTTTACAATACAAATATGGTGCTGATACCTAAATCAAGTACAGATAAAGTAAACTATAGACCAATTTTCTTAATGAATATTGATTTAAAATTTTTAAATAAAATATGAGCAAGGAAATTGCAGCAATACAAGGATCATTCACTATGACTAGGGAAGATTTATATCATGAATGTAGGACTGATTCAAAATTTGGAATAAGTATCATTGAAATTGGTCATATCAATAACAAATCCAACAGAAATCATGCAATTATCTCATTAGATGCAGAAAAAGCCTTTGACAAATATAATAGTCCTTCCTCTTAAAAACTCGACGGGCTTTCTGCTGGCTGATATATTTCAGTCAGTTGCCAATGACAAACACAAAAGGAAAAATGAGAGGTACTCTATACATGTTTTCTAGGTTCTTTCAGAAACATGGTATTGTACCTTCAGTTATGTATATGTGCATATACAAGAAAGGTGATTATGTAAATATCAAAGGTATAGGTACAGTTCAGCAAGGAATGCCACACAAATGTTACCATGGCAAGACTGGACAGGTCTATAATGTTATCCAGCATGCTGTAGGCATTATTGCAAACAAACAGGTTAAGGGCAAGATTCTAGCCAAGAGAATTAATGAGTTATTTGACATATTAAGAACTCTAAGTGCAGAGATAGCTTCCTGGAGTGGGTAAAGGAAAATGATCAGAAGAAGAAAGAAGTCAAAGAAAAAGACATGAGTTCAACTAAAATGTCAGCCTGCTCCACCCAGAGAAGTATGCTTTGTGAGAATCAATGGCAAGGAACCTGAGCCTGTTGGAACCAATCCCCTATGAATTCTTGGCATAAATGACTTTAAAAATACCAATAAAAAATTTCTTGAATTTTTTTAAAAAAAACTAGCAAACATAGGAAAAATGGAGCTTTCCTTAAAATAATAAATATTATCTATTTAAAACTAACAGCCAGCATTATTTATAATGGATATAAGCTAAAAGCCTTTCCAGTAAGATCAGGAGTGAAACAAAGATATCCATTTTCATCACTATTATCCATTATAGTACTAGAAATGTTAGCATGAACAATAAGAGAAGAAAAAGAAATTGAAAGAATTAAAATTAGCAATGAGGATACAAAAATATTACTCTTTGCAGATGACATGATGGTATACTTAGAGAATCCTGGAGGATCAACTATAAAATTAGCTGAAATAATTAATTGATATGTGAGATATAGAAAAGAAAAGAATTTATGACAAAACAAGAGATAGAAAACATTATGGAAAGCAAAATGGATAATTATGCTTATATTGAATTTAAAAAAGTCAATGCACAAGTAAAAACAATGTGACCAATACTGAAAGGAAAACAGAAAACTTGGAAAAATATTTATCAAAAGAATCTCTGATAAATGTTGCATTTCTCAAATAAATAGGCAACAAGTCTATAAGAATATAAGCAATTCTCTGATTTATAAATGGTCAAAGAATATTAACAGTTTCCAGAAGAAGAAATTCTAAATACTAAAGTCTTATCAAAGCATGCTCTAAATGCCTATTGATTAGGGAAATGCAAATGTACTACTTCAAAATGTATCAGCGAAGAAAATAAGTGTATGATATACTAATAAAGTTAAAGAAAATCCCACAAAATGTAGTTGGGATAAAAACAAATTAGCACAATTAAAGGATGAGCAAGAGTGATGTCATACATATGTACCAGGAAATATATGTTTCAAAGAGATATACTCTATAAGATCACAGTAACATTATGAATGGCATTTTTTTAAACAGTAAGTCTGGAGTGTCTCCTTTAAAGTCCTCTGATGCGTTCTTCATGCTTTGAGTGACCCTCAAAGACTATGCCAATGATAAATATAATATATGGCTGGCTTAATGTCATAATGGTTCCTAGCTATGGATTCATTCAATTCATCTAGATAAATCTAGGTTTTGCTTCCAAATTGAAGATAAAATCAAAGTAAAATATTTTATTAACACTTATTGTATACAAAAAAGATAACAATCTATATTACTGTTTTGAAAAATGTATTATACAGCTCATATTAAATTTTCATTGTGATCATTTATACCTTGGAAATCAGAAACTTCTGTTTTATTGACTATCTAGATTTGACAAAATGATAGAGAAAATGGTAATAATATAGATTTTAAAAGTGTATCATATTTTGAAGGGTTGGTTGCTAAACATTTTTAGCATACTCCATATAATAATATAAAATTACTCAAACAATTGACTCAATGATATAAAATTCTTGGAATATTACGTGGGAAAAAATACTGAAGACTTTGAGTTTAAATCCTAAAGTCAAATTGAATCAAATGACTTTGGGAATAGTATAAATGCCTTGGCTTCCCCCTGGCAGAATACTTCAAGTATAAAGTTTTTATATTGAAAGAGACTTATTGGTCTCTTGAAATCGAAGTTGAGTGGAAACAACATATTTAAAGCAATTAGTATGTATACAGTATCATATTAATGTAAACTTTAAGAATTTTAAAAGTATGATTATTGATTTTGAAATAATTTTTAAAAATTTGGGTGCAGCTAGGTGGTGCAGTGGATAAAGCACTGGCCCTGGAGTCAGGAGTACCTGGGTTCAAATCCAGTCTCAGACACTTAATAATTACCTAGCTGTGTGGCCTTGGGCAAGCCACTTAACCCCATTTGCCCTACAAAAATCTAAATATAAAAAAAATTGTATAACACTCAGCAAATAACAGATCTCAAGATAACTGTAACATCAGCAGCATTCCCCAACTAAAAAGGAAAAAGGGGATAATATAGTCAATTTCATATTATTAAAAGTCAGAAAATGATAGAAATAGTTTTTGAACAAGCAGATTATTGTATTTTATTTTATTATTATTTAAAGATTTTATTTATTTTGAGTTTTGTAATTTTTCCCACAATCTTACTTCCCTCCCCACCCCCACAAAAAGCAATTTGTCAGTCTTTACATTGTTTCCATGTTGTACATTGATCCAAATTGAATGTGATGAGAGAGAAATCATATCCTTAAAGAAGAAACATAAAACATAAACATAAAATATAAGAGATAACTAGATCATAATAAGATAGCAGTTGTTTTTTTTTTCTAAATTAAAGGGAATAGTCCTTGAACTTTGTTCAAACTCTACAATTCTTTATCTGGATATAGATAGTATTCTCCATTGCAGACAGCCCCAAATTATCCCTGATTGTTGTACTGATGAAATGAGTGTGTCCATCAAGGTTGATTGTCACTCCCATGTTGCTGTTAGGGTGTACAGTGTTTTTCTTGTTCTGCTCATCTCACTCAGCATCAGTTCATGCAAATCCCTCCAGGCTTCCCTGAATTCCCATCCCTCCTGGTTTCTAATAGAGCAATAGTGTTCCATGACATACATATACCACAGTTTGCTAAGCCATTCCCCAATTGAAGGATATTTACTTGATTTCCAGGTCTTTGCCACCACAAACAGGGCTGCTACGAATATTTTTGTACAAGTGATGTTTTTACCCTTTTTAATGATCTCTTAAGGGGATAGACCCAGTAGTGTTATTGCTGGAACAAAGTGTATGAACAGTTTTGTTGCCCTTTGGGCATAGTTCCAAATTTCTCTCCAGAAAGGTTGGATGAATTCACAGCTCCACCAACAATGTAATAGTGTCCCAGATTTCCCACAACTATTCCAACAATGATCTTCAGTTATCCTTTCTGATCATATTGGTCAGTCTGAGAAGTGTGAGGTGGTACCTCACAGAAGCTTTAATTTACATTTCTCTAATAAGTAATGATTTAGAGCAATTTTTTATGACTATGGATTGCTTTGATCTCCTCATCTGTAAATTGCCTTTGCATATCCTTTGACCATTTGTTAACAAGGGAATGGTTTTTTTTTTTAAAAATATGACTCAGCTTTCAGTATGCTTTAGAAATGAGTACTCTGTCAGAAACATTAGTTGTAAAGATTGTTTCCCAGTTTACTACATTTCTTTTTATCTTGGTTACAGTGGTTTTATCTGTGCAAAAGCTTTTTAATTTAATGTAATCTAAATCATCTAGTTTTTTTTTGTGATTTTTCTCCATCTCTTCCTTAGTCATAAACTGCTTCCCTTGCTATAGATCTGACAGGTAAACTAGTCTTTGATATTCTAATTTGCTTATACTATTGTTTTTTAATGTCTAAATCCTGCATTCATTTGGATTTTATCTTGAGGTGTTGGTCTAATCTAAGTTTATCTTGAGGTGTTGGTCTAATCTAAGTTTCTTCCATACTAACTTCCAATTTTCCCAGCAGTTTTTATCAAAGAGAGAGTTTTTATCCCAGTAGCTGGACTCTTTGGGTTTATCAAATAGCAGATCACCATAATCGTTTCCTGCTATTGCAACTAGTCTATTCCACTGGTCCACCACTCTACTTCTTAGCCATTACCAGACAGTTTTGATGACTGATGCTTTATGATATAATTTCAGATCTGGGTAGGGCTAAACCCCCTTCTTTTGCACTTTTTTTCATTAAATCCCTGGAAATTCTTGATTTTTTTTTTATCCATATGAATTTACTTACAATTTTTTCTAGCTCATTAAAGTAACTTTTTGGAATTTTGATTGTTAGGGTACTAAATAGGTAGTTTAGTTTTGGTAGAATTGTCATTTTTTAAATTATATTAGCTCTACCCATCCATGAGCAGTTTCTATTTACCCAGTTATTAAAATCTGATTTAATTTGTGTGAGAAGTGTTTTATAACTGTTTTCCAAAAAAATTCTGAGTCTGCCTTGTCAAATAGACTGCCAGTATTTTATATTGTCTGAGGTTACTTTGAATGGGATTTCTCTTTCTAGCTCTTCCTGCTGTATCTTGCTAGACATATATATATATATATATATATATATATATATATATATATATATGTGTGTGTGTGTGTGTGTGTGTATATATATATATATATATATATATATATATATATATATATAAATTGAGGATTTATGAGGGTTTATTTTATAACCTGCAACTTTACTAAAATTGCTAATTGTTTCCAGTTGTATTTTTAGATGATTTCTTGGGATTCTCTAACTAGACAATCATGTCATCTGCAAAGAGTGAGAGTTTTGTCTCTTCCTTCCCAATTCTAATTTCCTCAATTTCTTTTTCTTCTCTAATTGCTGAAGCTAACATTTCTAATACGATATTGAATATTAGTAGTAATAATGGGCATCCTTGTTTTATCCCTGATATTATTGGGATTGCCTCTAGCCTCTTTCCAATGTGTGCTGATGGTTTCAGATAGATACTGATTATTATTCTAAGGAACAGTCTATTCCTACACCTCTAGTGTTTTTAGTAGGAATGGGTGCTATATTTTATCAAACGATTTTCATCATCTATTGATATGATCATTTAATTTCTGATAGATTTGTTGCTGATATAATTGCTTATACTAATAGTTTCCTAATATTGAACCAATCCTGCATTCCTGGGATAAATCCTACTTGATCATAATGAGTTATCCCAATGATAACTTGTTGAAATCATTTTGCGAAGATTTTATTTAAGATTTTTGCATCTGTATTCATCAGGGAGATAGGACGATAATTTTCTTTCTCTGTTTTAACTCTTCCTGGTTTAGGTATCAGCACCATTTTGGTTTCATAGAAAGGGTTAGGAATAATACCATCTTCCCCTATTTTCCCAGTTTATATAGAATTGGAAACAATTGTTCCTTAAATGTTTGGTAGAATTCACTTGTGAATCCATCAGGTCCTGGAGATTTTTTCTAAGGGAGTTCAATGATGGCTTGTTGAATTTCTTTTTCTGAGATAGGGCTGTTTAGGTATTTAATCTCCTCTTCATTTGACCTGGGCAACTTATATTTTTGTAAATATTCATCCTTTTCATTTAGATTGTCAAATTTATTATCATAGAGTTGGGCAAAATAATAATAATTACTTTAATTTCCTCCTCATTGGTGGTGAGTTCACCTTTTTCATTTGTGATACTAGCAATTTGGTTTTCTTCTTTCTTTTTTTTAATCAAATTGACCAGAGGTTTATCAATTTTATTGGTTTTTTCATAAAACCAACTTTTGGTTTTATTTATTAATTCAATAGTTTTTGCTTTCAATTTTATTAATTTCTCCTTTACTTTTTAGAATTTCTAATTTGGTATTTAATTGGGGATTTTTAATTTGTTCTTTCTCTTATTTTTTATAGGTTTTTGCAAGGCAAATGGGGTTAAGTGGCTTGCCCAAGGCCACACAGCTAGGTAATTATTAGATTAAGTGTCTAAGATCAGATTTGAACCCAGGTACTCCTGACTCCAAGGCCGGTGCTTTATCCACTATGCCACCTTTCTGTCCCTCTTCCTCTTATTTTTTAGTTGCATATTTAGTTCCCTGATTTCTTCTTTCTGTAATTTATCTATGTAAGCATTTAAAGATATAATATATCCTCTGACAGCCACTTTGAATGAATCCCATAGGTTTTGGTATGTTGTTTCATTATTGTCATTATCTAGAATAAAATGTTTCTTTCTATAATTTGTTTTTCATTCCACTCATTCTTTAAAATGAGGTTATTCAGTTTCCAATAGTTCTGGGTCTATACCTCCCTGACCCAATATTGCATTTGACTTTTATTGCATTGTGATCTGAGAAAGATTTATTCACTATTTCTGCCTTTCTGCAGTTGATCATTAGGTTTTTATGTCCTAGTACATGTTGAATTTTTGTATAAGTGCCATGTACTGCAAAGAAAAAGATATATTCCTTTCTATCCCCATTCAGTTTCCTCCATAAGTCTGCTGTATCTAGTTTTTCTAACTATATATTTGCCTCCTTAACTTCTTTCTTGTTTATTTTATGATTTGATTTATCTAGATCTAAGAATAGGAGGTTGAGGTCTCCCACTAGTAGAGTTTTGCTGTCTATGTCTTCCTGTAGTTCTTTTGGCTTCCCTTCTAAGAATTTGGATGCTGTCCCATTGAGAGCAGACATATGCAGTATCGAAATCACTTTATTGTCTATGCTACCTTTTAGGAGGATATAGTTTCCTTCCTTATCTCTTTTAACTCTTTCTATTTTTGCAGTTGCTTTGTCTGAGATAAGGATTGCTACCCCTGATTTTTTTCACTTCAGCTGAAGCAAAATATATTTTGCTCTAATGTTTTATCTTTACTCTGTATGTATCTCTCTGCTTCAAATGAGTTTCTTGTAAGCAGCATATTGTAAGATTCTGATTGTTCCACTCTGCTATTTGCTTACTTTTTTAAGGGAGAGTTAATCCCATTCACATTCAAAGTTATAATTACTAATTATTTATTTCCCTCCATGCTATTTTCCCCCTCTGTATTTTTCCCCTTCACCCCTTATCCATATTCCCCCAGTATCTTGTTTCTGAATACCACCCTCTTCAGTGTGTTTGCTCTCCTATATCTACCCCTCCTCCCCTTTCTTTCCCCTTTCCCTTTTTCCCTTCCCTTCCTTTTGTTAGTTCCCCTTTTTTCTCCTCTTCTCTTTCTCCATCCCCCCTTCTCTTTTCCCTTTTTAATACTTGAGAGATTAGATGTTTTCTAAGTTAACTGAATATGTATGTGTATTTACTTCAAGCCAAGTCTGATGAGAAGATTCAGGTGTTTCTCATCTCCCTTCTTCCCCTCTATTACCATAGGTATTTTGTACCTCTTAGTGTAATGAGATTTACCCCATTCAGTCCCCTCCCTCCTCCCATCTCCTTCCTTTTTAAGGAGGTAGTGTTTTTAAATCATTCTGTCTGAGTCATAGAAAATTCTGAGTGTCCATCACTTCTAGATAAGTACATTCTATCTAATAGAGTTACAATTCTTGAAAGTTATTAGATTCTTTCTCCCAGGTAGGGTTATAGCCAGTTTCATCCCATTGGATAGCAATCTCATGGATAAGTCATGAGTGTCCATCACTTCTGGCTAGGTATATTCTCTCTGTTAGAGTTACAATTCTCAAGAGTTATGAGAATCTTTTCCCCATGCTGGGATATATCCAGTTTCAACTTATTGGATAGCAGTTTTTTTTATTTACCCCACCCCCTTTTTTTTTTACCCTTTCATGTGTGTCTCTTAAACCTCTTGTTTGATGTCCAAATTTTCTATTTCGTTCTGGTCTTTTCATCAGGAATTTTTGAAATTCTTCCATTTTTTAAATGTCCTTCTTTTCCCCTGAAAAAGAAGGCTCAGCTTTGCAGGATAGTTTATTCTTGGCTGCATTCCAAGCTCCCTTGCTCTTCTGAATATCTCATTCCAGGCCCTTTGATCCCTTAATGTTGACGCAGCAGGTCCTGCATAATCCTTACTGTGGTTCCTTGGTAAATTGTTTCTTTCTGGCAGCTTGCAGGATTTTCTCTTTAATCTGATAGTCCTGGAATTTGGCCACAACATTCCTTGGTTTCATTTTAGGATCTTTTTTTTCTGGAGGGGATCAATGTATTATTTCAATAACTACTTTGCCCTCTGGTTCCATGATATCAGTGTAATTTTCCATCACTAAATTCTGTAATATTAAGTCCATGCTTTTTCCCCTCTTCATTGTTTTCAGTTAAGTCCAATAATTCTCAGGTTGCTCCTTCTCAATCTATTCTTGAGGTCAGTGGTTTTGCTGATGAGGTATTTTACATTTTCTTCTATTTTTTCTATTTTTTATTTTGTTTTACAGGCTTTTGCTGTCTCATGAAGTCATTGTTTCCACAGACACCACTTTTTTTTTAAAGAGGAGTTTTCTCCATTAACCTTTTGCAACTCCTTTTCCAATTGGTCAATTATACTTTTGAAGGAGCTTTCCATTTGACCAATTGAGGTTCCGAGACAATTATTTTCTTTTTTGCATTTGCCCAATTGAGTATCTGAGAGAATTATTCTCATTATGTATTTGTCCAATTGTATTTTCCAATAATTTGTTTTCTTGTTGCAAGATGTTAATTGTCTTTCCCAAATTTTCCAATTGATTTTTAAACTCCCTCCTGATTTCTTCAAGGAAGTTCTTCTGTGCTAGAGACCAGATCATAATCTCCTCAGAGATTCTAGGTCTGTCTGAGTTAGGGCCTTTTCCTTCCAAGAATTTTTCTATGGATTCATCTTTCTGCTGAACTTTCTTCTTTTTGCTAAGACCTTGAGTTGGGGAGGGGCTGGTTCGCAGAGGTTTGGTGTTGGGATCCCTAGAGGCTTTACTCACTGAGTGCAATTTCTCTGATTGGCCAGTAGGAGGTGCTGCTTGCTTTCTCTCTAGTGTCTGTGACCTTGATTGAGGCCAACTCTTTTAGCCTGGTGGGAGCAATTGAAGCTGTTAAATACTTTTGTCTTCAATAAAAGGTGGGCTTTACCCTGGGGTGAGGTCATCCCTCTCCCTATTATCAGATGGGCTGATTCTTCTGCTTACACACCTGTGCCCATGACTGCAGAAGACAAATCATGATATAGATGTTCTTTCTCCTGGCTTTTGTTTCTCGGTTTTGTTGATCATATTTCTGTTAAGAGGTTTGTTTCATATCATAGATGGGGAAAGATCAGGAGACTTTAGAACTATGCCAGTATTTTCTCCACAATCTTGGCGAGTAGACCAAGCAGACTATTTTAAGGCAGGAAATAGTAAAGGCTGAATTTGTCAAATATTATCAAAACATTTACTTTTTAAGGATCATATAAAATGGGAGGGGAAATAAAGTGGCATCAAAAAAAGCTTCATGTTTTTGAGTGAACTCTATCAGTGTGGCAAAATTGAACATATTGAATAAGAATCATTTCTCAAAATCCCTCTATGATCATAAGCTATTATACAAAATTCCTATATTACAAATATAGACCTCAAAATATCTCTGAAACTTTAATAAATAAACTATTCTATACAATCATCATTGACAAATATCTGCCTCCAAATGTTTGAAATAAAACAATGAAACTTAAAATTTGAGACCAGTATCCTTTTAAAAAAATGTTATGATACCAAGCACTCATCAGCTTCAAGATACTTTGAATGAAGAGTTTTCAACATTTATACAGTGGAAGAAATCAAAACCAATTGAGATCATTATAATGAACAAACACCACTCTTGCCCCATTCCTTGCTCTTGCATGCTACTGGAATTATCTCAAAGATGCTTTTCATGAACTCACAGACATTTAGCTTATTTACTCATAATTTTATTCATTTTTAAAAATAAGTTATCTTATTCATCTGTGCATTGATGTGTAGGACACTAAATACAAAAAAAAACCCTTACTGGCAGGATAGTGACCTGCTTACCCACCATCACCACCATCATCACCACTACAACTGCTGTTTCTGCTACTGCTGCTACTACTATTCCAATTGCTGCTGCTACAGTACTACTATTACTATCACTTCTTCTAGCAATGTGTTTACATATTATATATGTTTTTTCACATGCTTATGCATGCACACACAAAATGTGTATATTTACACACATATATATTTCTTGCATTTAGATCAATTCTATTAATTATATCAAGAAAAGGACTATTATTATTTTTTAGGCTTTTTAAAAATAGAAGTGCTTGTTGTATTCTAGCAAAAGTTTTATATACACATACACATATGGATATGTGTAATATACTTCACATAGTTTATCAATCAATCAAGAAAAATTTATTTAGTTATAATGTGCCAGGCCTGATTCTCGGTAATACTCATAACAGCCTCATTCTGTTATTTTTTCTATTTTCAATATGAAGAAACTGAGCCTCTGCAAAATTTTATAGCAAGTCTAGCATAATACAACTTGTGAATGTTTAAAGCATATTTTAAACTGTCTTCCTCACTCCAAGTCCAGTATCCTAACAGCTTTCACAGGGAGTCTTCTGCTATATTCTTTCTCCATTATTTGAATATCACTGTCTGAGACTACTCATGAATATAATTGTGGAAACCACTTAGTTAAGAACAAGGTCTCCAAACATGCCCTAAAGTCATATAATCAGAGAGAGGAGAAGTGAGGTTCTGACAGTTTAAGTTGATGAATGATGGGCCATTTGCTATTTGTATCTTCTCCCCATTAGAAATATCTGGGAGTCACCCAGGAGTACCTTGGCATGATAGTGACAGCTGACTGGGAAATCACCTTCACAAATCTTCAAGATCCACCAACAATTATTGCTATTTTCATTATTATCAACAGTAACAAAGAGTCTATGTGGTATAGTGCTGAATGATGGTTTTGTAGTAATGGGATATCAATTCAGATCTCAAGTCTGCCACTATTTTTTGTGACCTTTGACATGGCATCTTGTCCTTTTTGAGATTCCTTTATCTTATTTATAATATTAAAAGAATGAACTCAATCAGAGGTTGATAAACTATGGCCCTTGAGTTGAATCTGAAATACTGACTGGGTTTTTGTTTTTGCTTTTTTTTTATGTCTTGTGAGTTATCACTCCTGCTAAAGGCCCTGATTCATTAAATCTCACAGAGCTAACAGATTTGACCTATATATAGGTCAGAGTGTGCTGAACTCTGGATGAGAAACTTTGTAACTTTATATCCAGTTCTTAAAATCAATCCTGTCTCTTTTTACTTTGTTTGTATTTCACTTAATAGTATTTAAATTGTTTTCAAACTTGATCTCTTTCTTTATTATGATTCAAGCTGGACTTGATGATTTCTTAGTTCTCTTCTAACCATTTTCTAGAATCTGACTTTAGGAAATTTGAAAGGATAAGCAGATTTGTAGAAAAGAAGAATGTCATGGATTTCTCTGAAGATGGGAATCAGAGAAGACCTCAGTCTCAGAATAAGCACTCATATGATTATGGAAAATTAATTCACCTCTTTTGTTCTCAGTTTCTTTGTTCTTCATAAAATATCTTGTAATACATAACTTTTAAGATACCTTCTAGATTTACATAAATGATTCTGTGAGCCTGAGATTATATCATATATTCAAAGTAAAATAGTATGGCAGTTGCGAAGAGTCTTCAACATAGTGTCAAGGTTAACTTTTATGTAAAAAAAAAAGTAAAAAAAATTATTACTGAGGGCATTGTTTCAGTTAATGGTAGTTGAATATCAGTGTTTTGTATGATGTCAGATAATTTTTTCCTCTTGGTCTTTGATTACAACCTCAATTGGCTTTCCTGTCATCTTCTTATAGTGAACATTTCTAATACTACATTGAATAACAATAAAAATAATAGATATTTTATACCCTCCCATCTTACTGGAAGTGTCTCTGATTTATTGTCATTACATACATTCAGTTCCTTGAACTTAGGAAGATTCTATCATATAAAGGAAAGGAAAGGATAATTTGTTTTCATTATTTTTCTCATTATTTTTAGTTTTTAACTGAAATACATACTGAACTTCACAAATTTTTTTCTTTTTCTATTACTGATTTTGACTATTTTCATCATTGAGATGGTCTATTATGTTTGTAGTTTTCTTAATATTGATTTTATGTCCTAATATAAATATTACCTTGTTATTATATAAAATATTTTATGAATGACCATCATCTATTAATACTTTATTTATTTATTTTTAGTTGATATAAAATAGAGGTAGAGTACTATAGTTTCTCTGAGTTTTCTTTCCTTGTTTTACGTATGAGACTTTTTTTTTTGCAAACAACTTATATATTATTTTAATTAATTTTTCTTTTGCTATTTGGGAGAGGTTACTTGTAAACTCATCTTTATGTGATTTTGAGGAATTTCTTTTTCTGAGATTAGTTAATCTAAATTATTATTGTGTTAATCTATATTTTATATTTTTATATAAATTCATCCATTTCCTTTAAATTTTTAGCAAAATATTTTATAATTAACTCCTTTGTTTTCATTTATCCCTTGTAATATTTGGTGATGCAGTTTGATTTTTCTCTCTATTAAAAAAATATTTTCAGATGAATTACATATTTTGTTTTCTCTAAAATCTACCATCTAGTTTTGTCCATGTGAAGCTTCTTTCTCTTATTTTACTTTCCAATTTAAGTTTTTCTTTTGATTGTCAGAATGTCTATTTTGATGTTTAATTGGGTTTTTTAAAAATTTGTTCCTTTTAGGAGTGGTTATTATACCACTAACTTATTAATTCACTTTGATTTTGAGATGAAATGAGACACTCTCATAAGGCAAGGTATATTTAACAAGAATGTACAATTAGGATCCAATGGTACTTACCATCTAAGGAAGTTTTCATATGTTCACATTGAAATATATCTGATTAGTCTAGACATTCACCAAGAAATAAAGGCTCTAGCTATATGGGTGAGATTTTATTATTTCTGGAAGTGTGTCAATGAAAGTGAGGACCAATCGAATGTTAGGAACAGCTTTATCATCATAGGAAAGATAATGGTCCATTCACAGTTTGTTTTCTACTATTTTTTTAATTCCATGCTAAATTTGCTAATAAATTTGGTTTTTATTGATGATGATGATAAAAATGATTAGAGATACACATCTTCATCTCAGATCTGCTTTGGCTGGATACCCAAAGGTTATTTTATAATTGCATATTATTATATTGTAATTCCCTTTAGTAAAATGTTCTATTGTTTCTATGATTTGTTCTTTTATCCACACATTCTTTAGGACTGAGTCATTTGTTATAGAATTAATATTTAGTCTTTTTGCTTGAAATTCTTTTTGGAGTATATTCTTTAGTGTACTGTGGTATATAAAGGATGTAATTAATTAATATTTCTGTCTTTTTGTATTTGGTTTTGGAACTTTTCTACCCTACTATATAGTCATTTCCCCTGCTAATGGTGACATTTCAGATACATGTGTACTATGTTCTGTTGCCATTTAATAAATGACAAGAATTTTAATTAACAAACTTTTCCAAAATTCTCTTCAAGTCTTTGACTTCTTTCTTGCTTTATTTTTTGTTAGATTTGCCTAGGTATGAAAGGGATACTTTAAGATTATCAGATAGTATAATTTTACTGTCTTTTTCTTATTCTATATGGATTAATTTTTCCTTTACATATTGAAGTGTTATGATATTTGGCTAACATATATACATTAAGTATTTATATTAATGTCATTAGCTATGGAGACTTTAAACAGATATTTCCCCTTTTATCTATTTTAAATAGGACTTGTTTACTGTTGCATTGTTTGAGATCATGATTGCTCTTTTTCACTTTTCTGAGTTTTCTTGAAATGTAATAGTTCTTGCCCCACACTTATTTTTAACATTATTTTTTTCTTCCATTTTTAAACTTTGTTTTTGTTAACAACATATTGTTAAATTCTATCATTCTTCTATCCTTCATTTTATGAGTAAATTTATCCTATTCACTTTCACAGTTATAAATAATAATTAGGGATTTCAGTGTCTCTTTTTATTTGTTTCTCTAGTTTGAATTATCCCCCTCTTTTCTATTAAAAAAGAGAGCACTGACACAGAAGTTGTGTGCTCAGCATTAGTGACTTGGCTTCCTTTTCACTTCTCATTCTCTTTGTTCTACCTTCTGAAGTCAGGGTTGTTTATTTTATGCTGAATCTCTCCTTACTATATTCAATCAATTCCTCCTTTTAATTTTTTTTAGTATTTCCACTTGATTCCTTTTCCTTTCTAGTGTATCTTTATACCCTGAATATCTCCACTATCTTACAACCCATATCCACTGCCTAGTTTTTTAAAAATGAATTTAATGCCAAAATAATTTTTTCTCTTAAGATCTTTAAAGCACAATAATCCTAACCCCCATATTTCTTGCTCTTACTCCTCCTATGACTTTTCAAAATAATACATTTTTGAGAAGAAATTATTTCAAATCCCCAATTATAATACCAATATCTTATTATCATATAATTTTCTCTACTTCTCATACACATTCAGATTTCTATGTTTTTATTTTTATTTCAAAGTATCTACTCATCTTTGGTCTCTATATCAGTAGCACATACACAGAAAGCATTCATTTAATAAAAAAAATTTCTATCTTCCATCAATCTGTTATTTGAGTAAGGTTTTAACACTTCATGTCCTAAACTTCTTTCTCTCTTCCTAATTCTTTCTTCTAGAAGCTTTATTTTCATTTCACTTCCTTATATGCCACTCTAATTTCATTTTTGTATCCAATCTATGATTCTGTTTTAGTCTTTGCATGTAGGTAATGTTGGGTTATGATTTTCTTCTTTTAGTGGCCCCATAATATTTAATTATTTTAGTTTTTTAAAATTACAGTTTTTAATTTTTTGAGTTATAATTTAATATATATCCTAATACTGCCTCCCCATGTCAGACACACTTAGAAGGGAGGTCAAATTTGTTTCATTTTGATCTTGCTATTCTAGATTCCTTCTGTTGTCTTCTACTTGATTTCTCTTTATAGAAATCTGCCCAGGCCCTTATCTTCCCAGGCTCTCATATCTCTGATCAGAAATCCAGTTGATTTCTGTATCTTCTGAGGCTTATTTAATTAGAACAGTGGATAGTTTTCTGCCTTTCCCTAGGGCTTCCTTGATCAGAGGTGGTTTACTGTGTAGTTTGTGATCTGTTTCACCAGGGTACTGGATAATCTTCTATCTTTTTTGTGAATCCCAAGATCAGAGCTCTGGGTAGTCTCTGTTTCCATTGATGTTTCCTTAGTCAGTGTTATGGGTCATCTTTTGTATCATCTTCACCTAAGACTTCTTAGATTTCAGTTTTGCTTATTCTGTCCCCTGTAGAACTCACCCCATCAAGGAAATGACTGATATTCTATCTTCTTTGATGCTTCCAAATCAGGTTACTGAGAAGTGTTCTTTTTTTGCCCTGAGACTTCCCAAACAAAGCACTATTACTTTGACTTTGATAGGAGTTCCACCGATCAGAGGAATGGATGACACCACTGCACTATTTGGGGTCACTGCACTCAGTGCCCTTCCTTAGAATTCCCCTATTATGTTGTTTCCCATGGTTTTTTGCCTGACTTCCTATTCTTTTCTGACTTCTCTGGTTATCTCCTCTTTTAACATTATGCCTATTTTTGTTCTATCTGGGGCTGGATGAAGGAACTTAATGAAATTTTTCTTTGGAATTTTGGTTCATTAATAAATATGGTTCTTTTTACTTCTTTTAAGATAGTCAGTAGACTCTTAAGAAGGAGAATGTCTCCTATGTTATCTGCCATATGGCTAACTTAACCTAGAATAAAAAACTTGCTTTTGAAAGGAAATTCATGGTGGACCATGGAGGGGAAAACTATACATGCTCAGATCAGAAGGAACTGGAATTAGCAATAGTGTATCTAAAATCACTAAATCCCCCAAGATAAAAATGATCAGAAGTCCTGAGGGAGATCATAGGTACATAATTCAAGGTGAATTTTCATATTTCTGAGAGTCTCACATTTTTCTAGAGTAAAGTACATTTTCCCTTTTCCTTCCCTGATATGCTCAAATTCTTATATCTAGAGGGTTTGGCAACAATCTCAAATTCTCTATCTGTCCTCCACAGTGCAAAGATCCTCATATGCAAGTCAAGCCCCAGGAATAGCCCTGGATCTCCCATACTACCTCGAGGCAAATATTCAAATTAAGCTCTGTTAACAACCCTGGGTTATAGGTGCATTTTTAAAAAATCAAGTAAATTAACACTAAGGAAATGAAGACTAGACCTTGTTTCTGAAAGAGAGAAATTCAGAGCAACTTTATGCCAGGAAGGAAGTGGGCATCAGATTAAAAGTCAATGCTTCTCATAAAACATTTGAACTAAAGTTTCAAACATTTTATTACACTTTAGAAAAAGAATGGCTTAAGACAGGGAGAAGCAAGTAATAAATCCCTGCATAATGAGTGAAATAGATGGTGCCAGATGACATAAAAATGAAATAAAAGTGGTATAAAATAGCCTGCTATGAAGTAGGCAGATTTGAGGAATGTAACTCAATGGGGCTTCAAGGTATCAAGCATCTAAATTCATACCATTATTTTCATTTGACAGTCCTTCATATAAGTTAGCCATCTTGCTCAAAACTACAATTGAAAACTCAGAGTTTAGATGGTATTTGGCACTGATGAAAAGGAAAGGGAAATCAAGCTATTAAAATGAAATATAGAAAAATAGTAATATAAGTGAAAAAAATCTAAATGTTTACCTGAAGCAAAGAAATGTAAATGAAATTTACCAAGAAATTTAGATGCTTGATCTTTACTTAATCAACTTGTCCTAAAATCATGACTATATCCAAAGAATATTGACTTGACATTAACTTGATATGGTCTTCTATCTCAAATACCTTCTCTTGACATGGTAATCTTGGGTATTCAAGACTATATAAATAGAATGCAGATTCTGTTTTATGTTACCAAAACTGAAAATCTTGTAGGAAAATATAAGATTAAAAAACTGAACTATAGACCAAGAAGTTCATCATCTGAGAATTGACCAGTTGGTAGTTCAACCACAGAGAGTCATGGAGATAATCCTGGAGTCATACTTTGTGCTCTTCATCATTGGGCTCTTCATCATTAGCATGAGAGATCAATCCATCAATCAACAAATATTTATTAAGAACCTACTATTTGCCTGCTGAAGTACTATGTATGCTTTATGTATAAAAGAATATATAATAAAACAATTCCTATTGCTAAGGAGTTTGTATTCTAATGGGGGGAGAAGTAGGTATAAAATATGTACACATATAAAATGTATATACTTGTACAAGTATATAACTATATCTATATTTATATTTATATATTAGTCATTAAAACATTGGGAAGTTTTGGAGAGAGTACACTGAAGTTGTAGGGATCAGAAAGAACTTCATGCAGAACATTATTTTTTTGTTTGTTTTCAGGTAAAGAACTAAAACAGAAATAAAGAGGCACTGCACTTTAGGCATATAGGATGATCATACAAAGGCATGGAAATGGGGTATCGTATGTCAAAAACAAAGAGGACAATTTAACAAGATCCCAGAATGCAGGAAGCAGGGAAATGTACAATGGATCTAGAAAGATAAGATGGTGGTCACATTGTATAGAACTTTAAAAACCAAACAAAAAAAATTAAGTTCTTTTCCTTAGTACAACAGGAAAAATCCTGAAGTTGTTTGAGTAAAAGTTTCATATGGTCAGATCTATATTTTAAAAAAAATTACTTTTGAATTAATGTATAGGATAGATTGGAAAGGTAAGAAATTTGAAACAATTAAGACCCTGCTGCAGCAAAATATTCAAGTGGTGATGGTGGCTAAACTTAGGTGGTAGATATCAAAGTGGATAAAAGAAATCAGATTCAAGAATTTTGTAAATGAAGAAATCCAAAGAAATTGGAACTGATTGAATAAATATGAATGAGGGAGAGGAAGGACTTAAAGACTTTAATACTGAGATTATAAACCTGGAGATATGAAGGATAGTGTTTCTTTAGATAGGAATAGGGAAGTTTAGAAGAGGTGTGATTTGGGGATGTTGGAAAGATAATACATTCGGTTTTAGATATATTAACTTTAAGATGTTTCTGGGACATCTAGTTTGAAATGTCTAATGAAAAAACTAATGATTTGGGATTGAAGCTCAAGAGAGAGAGAGAGAGAATGAGGATGGATATAAGATTACATGAGTGTCTTCTTAGAAATGATAGCTAAGGGGCAGCTAGGTGGTACAGTGGATAGTTCACTGGCCCTGGAGTCAGGAGGACCTGGGCTCAATTCTGGCCTCAAACCCTTAATAATTACCTAGCTATGTGGCCTTGGGCAAGCCTTGCCAAAAAAAAAAGAAAGATAATGATGTCTTTTTTTAGATAATCCTCTCTTTTTATATTTTGAGTTCCAGATTTTCTCTTTCCCTTTGTTTTTTTTTCCTTCCTCCTCATTGAGAAGGCAAGCTTACTATGTGACTGGCAATGTGCTAAGGATTTTTCAAAAATTGCCTTATTTGATCCTTAAAACAATCCTTTGAAGAAGTGATATCATATCACCATTTTACATTTGAAGAAATTGATGCAAATAGAATTTAAATGACTTGTCTATAATCCCACAACTAGTAACTATTTGAGGACGGATTTGAACACAGGTTTCCTTATTGTATGCCCAGTTCTCTACACTACAAGACTGAGAAATGAACAAGAGGAAATAGATATAAGTAGAGAGTTTTTTGAAAGTTTGACTGAGAAAGGGGCAAAATATACAAGATGACAGCTTGAGGTCAGTGTAGGATCTACTGTAGGATTTTTTTTTAAAGGAGGAAATTTGAGTATGTGTGAAAACAGTAAGAAACACATTGAAAAGGAAAGGTTAAAGATTTGTGAATGGGGATGCCTATGTGTGCAATCTGCTGGAGAATATTGGAAGTACTGAATAAGGACAATTCAAAGTGAAAGTCAGGACTCTTTCTTTGACCCTGTTCCATTAACACTGTTATCAATTATTTGGAAGGGAATTTGAAATTATTCAAAATGGAAGGCATGACTGTAATAATTAACTGGTCAATAAGATTAAGATTCAAAAATGTCTTGTGAAGGACTAAAGAATTGGGTGTAACAAATGACTTGAAATAGAACAGTACAGCATTTAGTCCTGCATTACTCAAATTAATCATTAAAGATATATTATGTAACAATAGCTCATTTGAAAAATATGGGTTTTAGTGGACTACCAATTCAATATCAGTCAAAAGTGAGATGTACCTGCTATAAACTGTAATCTTGGACTTCATTAATAGAAATATAGTGTCCAAAGAGAGGGAGGTGATAATCCATTTGTTTGTTATCATGGTCAGAAAGCATCTGGAGTATTCTTTAGTTCTGTTTGTCACATTCTGTGATGAATATTGACTAGGTTGAATGGTCCCAGAAGATAATGAGGACACCAGAAATTATGTCAGAAGAATAGTTAGAGAACTTATGGCTATTTAGTCCAGAAAAGAGCAGATACAGGAAGAACAAGATCATTTTCTTCAAATATAAGAAAGGAGAGATAGACTCATCTTGTGATTCTCTGAAAGGATGGAGAATCAATTGATGGAAATCAAAAGGAGGCAGACTTTGATTCAATATAAGAAAGACTATTTTTTACAGTTTTAGTTACTGACAAGAATCAGCTCCTCTGTTGAAAATATGCCCACTATTTTTTTCATTTTATTAGAGTTTCATCAATGGTTGTTCCATACTTCAGTGACACCAAAATATAAACCAACTAACAAACAAAAATAAAGGTGTGTTGTATTGTCAGTCAGATTTTATTTTATTTTAATGATTTGGAATGATTCATAATAATATCTATTCTATTAATAATGATGGAATAATAGTAAAAGTGAGCTTCAGGTTTTCCATTTAACTCTACTCTCAAATATTGTTAATAATTGATTGAAAAAATAATATTCTGTGAACCTGAATAGATTGCATATAAAATGGCATATTTTGGGGTTATTGAAGAGTTAGATGTAAGTTGACCATCTTTTTGGAAATTTTATTTATAGAAAATAGATTTCTATATTGAAACAAACAACACAGAGAACCTGAACAGACATATGTAAGTTCTATATCAGGGATATGCTGTGGTTTTCATAGTTTATTAAGACAAAATAGAGCCATTTTCATTTTATCTTAGACTTAGGCATTCTATGACCATTTTTGGTTACAAATGAATACTTCTCAGAGAGATACATTTTTTCCCATGAAATTAACAGCTTATTGAAAGTATTTCTGCTTCTATGTTTTATGGTGTGTCACCCATATAGCACTAAAACCAGGAAAATTAATTTCAAGATGAAATGTCATAGGATTCCTCCATACATGGATTTTTCCAAAGAAGTTTTGCAAAGGCATATTTTGACTATGCCAAATATGACATTTATAATGGCAGAAGACAAGGCCAGAGAAACTACAGCACTGCATGTCAAAAAAATTAAAAGAGAAACTCTTAAAATCAGTACTGTGCATAATGCAGACAAATAGCTTTTGGCAACAAGGTCAGCAGAACACAGAAAAGAAAAACTTCACAATTTCCATAGATCAGATATATCAACCTCATATCACTTTTGCAAAGGGTGATTCAACAATACTTTGCTTATAGATTCATGGGCGTGGATTGTGTTCTCTAAAAAATGAGGTCACATTAAGAGTAAATGTCATTCAAAAAATCTATCAGAAAGAAGTACATGAACTGTCATAGCAGTTTATATCACTTGGCTTCATTGATATTTTTTTAGAGACATAAAGGTAGATATTTGTATCATATTCAGTGAAGGTGGTGGGAAGGTTGTTCAGTGAAAAGACACCTCAGAATATAGCAGTTTGAAACAATACTCATGAAAGTTTGTGTGTATATGGAAGTCAAATTTGATCTTTATTTGTCATCAGTAGGTGATCAATATCTTTTTGTAAAAGCCTTTGTCAAAATTGTTGAGGCCACTATTTACTTTTAAAAATTAGAGTCCTTTTCTGTTAATATGGCTAGAAACTGCCATTAGGTAGAGCCTAATTACCATGCGTTACCAAAAGGGCAAGGAGAAATCTTTAAAAAAATTAATCAGATTTTCTTTATCTGGATTATCATAAATTCAGTTATAATCCCAAAGTTATTGCTATTATTTCTTGGTGATGATAAATAATTCTGTTCTCCTGCTCTGTCTTCTGTTATCCAAAGACAGACAAAGATTATTCTTTTTAAATTCCTTCAAGTTGCCTGAAACACTCAGATCACTTGGGATTCCAATCTCCTTATTTGCAGCAAAAAAACTCATATTCAAAAGGTAACGGAAATTAAATAATACCATGATCTTTATTTATAAGATTTAATCCATGATATGCTCCTATTATTTAAGTAGTACCAATGTGTGTTGTCTACTTTTTAGATTCTATGTTAGATCTTTTTGGTTAAACATTTTCAAATCACCTTTGGATGGTAGACTTACTGCCATTGTCAAGTACCTAACCACCCAAGGCTATGTTTTTGAAGCAAAGCATGGTCTCAGAAAATATTTATTTAGTACACATTTACTACTGGGAAGTCTCCCTATCCCTGAATTGTACTAACCAATGGAGATGCACTTTGGGGCAATTTAGAAACAGTCACAAACACATGAGATACTATGCGGAAAACATCCTGGATGTCTTATGTCTTTCTAAAATGTCAAAGTTAGCAGGAGGAAGCCATGAAACAAACATGATGGAAAACATTTGAGGACCCCAAATAATCTCAAGTAATCTGCTCCAGTACAAGAATTAATTCACAGTAAAAAATGATTATATATATATATATATATACCAATATATACCAAAAAATGTCCTAAGAACTGGAGATTGAAAAAAAATGTTATCACAGAGAGTCTATCAGGGAGAATGACATATACAGATCAGGAAATACAAAATATATTCACAATAGATGTACTTTAAAAAAATTTGCTAATATAAATATTTCATTTGTTTTCCAATTCTGTACAATGATAGTTTCTATGAATCACCTTTTGCAAGGTTTTGAATTTTACAGTTTTTTCTCCCTCCTTCCCTTCCTCCCCCAATAGAAAGTAATCTGATATAGTCTTTACATTTGCTTCCATGATATGCATAGCTCAAAATTGAATGTTTTGAGAGAAGAAACAGATCCAAAAAGAAAGAGAATACCAGAGATAGCAAAATCACAGAATACATATGATAACTTTAAAAAATTGAAGATAATAATCTTTAGTCTTCATTTCAATTCCATAATTCCTTCTCTGTATACAAATGATATTCTCCATCACAGAACCCCTAAAGTAATCCCTGATCATTGCACTGTTGAAGTGAGCAAGTCTATCAAGGTTGCTCATCATCCCATGTTCTTGTTAAGGTGTATAATGTTCTTCTGGTTCTACTCATCTCACTCAGCATCAGTTCATGAAAGATTTCCAAGTTTTTCAGAAATCCCATCCCTTGTGATTTCTTATAGACTACATATACCACATTTTGTTCAGCCACCCTCAATTGATGGACATCCCCTCAATTTCCAATTCTTTGCCACTAAAAGAAAGCTGCTATGAATATTTTTGTACATGTGGAATTTTTACCCTTTTTCATGATCTCTTCAGGATACAAACCCAGTAATGGTATTGCCAGATCAAAGGATATGCACATTTTTATTGCCAATAAATGCGCTTTTGAAGAATTGTAAGTTCTGACAAAATTCTCTGAATTTGGAACTGCAGAATTTTAAATTTCATTGTGTTCATTTAAATTTTAAATTTCATTGTGTTCCAGTTATCTGGTCTAAGATGAGTTAAGTCCAGAGATACTGAAAAAAATTTGATATTGATTGTAGAACTATGGTTGGTATCTTTTGAGGTATTAGGGCAAAAGTAGGCATGTCCTAGGACTAGAAGAGTAATCCCAGACATGAGTATTTTAAGAGAGAAAAAGGTGGATTTTTTACATTATAAGTTGATGAACTTAATATCCATTATTGGTACAATTTCATAACTAAATAAATAATTTACTTAGAAACGAAAATGATGATACTAAAGATCATACCATGATCCTGAATCTTCATGATTTTGTTAAGAACAAATCTCTCTAAACCTTTTTTACTTTCCTTTGGAAAGGGTTACCAAACTGATAGTTCAAAACAATGGCAAAGTAACAGCAAGCACAAAGTTGATTAAGAAATGTGACACAATCTTTCACAATAGCTCTGTAGAAAGTATGGAGACATAGAATACTTGATGGTATAATTATATAAATATGGGACTTGTTAAGTGACCAGACTCAAAGTTAATTGATTTTACTCCTTGACCCATTTCTATTCAATATTTTTGTCATTGATGTTTTGGATATAGATATAGATGAAATACTTATCAAATATGAATATCATATAAACTTAGAAAAGTTAGTACATACTGAATGTATGACAATTTTTGTCTCAATTTTTTCAAAACAGCATTAATAGAGATTTAGAAAACAAAAGATGAAACAAAGATAACAGGAAATTAGTTTTTATTAATGGAACATATTACACCTGGTTTTATTTTGTTTGTTTGTTTTTTAGTTTTTGCAAGGCAAATGGGGTTAAGTGGCTTGCCCAAGGCCACACAGCTAGGTAATTATTAAGTGTCTGAGAGTGGATTTGAACCCAGGCACTCCTGACTCCAAGGGCGATGCTTTATCCACTACACCACCTAGCCGCCCCTACACCTGGTTTTAAAAAATCAAGTTCAGAAGCATAGTATGAAATGTATATTAGGAAACAGTTAAAAAGGACAGTTGAGTATGTAACTGAACTCTAAGCTCAATTTGATACAATGGTGTTAAAATACAGACAAAAAAACTAAAAACCCTAATGAAAGTTAGAGGGCATGCTATTGAAAATTAAGCAAGTAATATTCTTCTTTTACTTTCTCCTTGTTAGGATAAATCTAAATTATTTTGTATTGTTCTGATGGGCATGAGTAACTTGACATAGAGATGTATATCCAGGTTAACTGAATTAGTGAAGACACTTGAAATCCTATCATACAAGTTTCAGTTGAAGGTGGCAAGAATACTGAGTAGAAAAGAGTAAATGATAGTTGACTTTCAAAATATGAAGTCATTTTTTGAGTTTAGGAAGTTGCCAAGTAAAGCCTTTTCTTTACGTGGAAAGGATGTTAACTTATGTTCCTTCCCACATTCCTCTCTTCTTTTGTCAGGCTTATATTGATGTGGGGAGGATGATAATTTGGGTTCACTTCTTCACCTAATGCTTTTCCATGGTAGAATCATAAAACAGACAGATATTCCATAGATACATTGAAAGAATCTTACATTTTTCCTGCCTACCATTTCAAATCAAATTGACAAACTTGTATTGAGTGTGTCTTTCATTTCGATTCACACTGGGAATACATACATGAACAAACACAGATACACAAGCAGTCCCTATCCTCAAGAATCTTAAATTATATATGGGAAGAAACATATGCTTGATGAATAGTGTTATTTAGTGTTTTCAAAAATGATGAGTATCACTTCCTTAATAGTGTAGATTTGTTCCCCCAAAGGTGAATTAAATCAGATTTCTATACATTAAATCCTATAAGCTTACACTATGAATATTGATATTTTCCAAAGAGAAAATATTCCATAATTAAAAAATTGAAAATATTCATCAATTTAGTAGTTAAGATTATGGCTAGATTTATGGTATCTGGAGTATTGTAAATATTGCAATACTTTTCAGAAACTTTCTGTCCCCATTTTTTCCTTCACTGTCACTCCTTCCTTTTTTTATTGTCATTTTCACACTTAAGCCTCAGTGCTTTAATTCCAGTATCTACTTTCCTGTTAGGAAAATTAATACTTGATCTCTATTTCAATATTGCAGCTCACCAGTATTGCTATCTAAAATGTAATTTATTCCTGCTTGTTAGAGTTATTCAAGTTCTATAAATATATTCTCTATTTTCTGTTTCCCTTTTATAAAAATTATAAAAACATAACATATAACAGATTTTTAGATGGTATCTCATAGACTGAAAATTATTTTGTTTAACATCTAAGAGGCATTAACTTACTCCCAATTTGGTACTAAAAAAATCTGGCCTAAAAGCAATACCATAGAGTCTCAGTAGAGATTCTCAATTGGTATACTCTAAGCCTTTCTTTTGTTTCTTGGGTACCAGAAACTCATCCAAGTTATTAATCTATTATCTTTTGTACTCATTGGGATTGTTCTGCTTCCTTTTCTAATCATGCATTTCCTGGATGATATGCCCTATAGAGAACTTCCTGCACTTTGGCTATTGCTGAAAATATACTGTTAGCCTACTTATGCCAATTATATGTTCCTACATTGCCCTTTGGGGTATTGACTTTAGGGATTGTGGTATTCTAATATTTGTGACCATATGGCATCACTAGGAAAATATAGCTGTTAAAATGAAGGGTTTGAGTATTGGAGATCAGCTTGAGATCATAGGATCTAGAGTTGGAAGGGACTTTACAGTTAATCTTATTTTAATAATAAAGGAATAAAAGTCTAGAATAGTTAAGTGATAACTTGCTCAAAGTCACACAGGTAGTAAATGGAAAAGTCAGAATTCAAACTCAGGTCCACAGAGTGGTTAAAAAAATGCACAATTCCTTTGGCCTAAGTTTACATCCCAAAGAGATCAAAGAAAAAGACCTATATGTACAAAAATATTTATTGAAATTTCTTTTGTGATGATAAAGATTAGAAATTGAGAAATTAATCACTTGAAGAATGGCTAGACAAGTTGTATTGTATCATTGTGTTGGAATACTATTGTGTTTTAGGAAATGACAGAGGGATAGTTTCAGAAGAAACCTGGGAAGAATTATACAAATTGATGACAAAGTGAAGTGAGCAGAGAGAACATTATAAACAGTAACAGCAATATTATAATAATAATAATCAGCCAGGATAGACTTAACTAATCTGATCAATACAACAAACTATAAATCTAAGGACTCATATTGAAAAATGGTATCCCCTCCCTCGCCCCCAGTGAGAAAACTGATAAATTCTGAGTGCAGATTGAATCATATTTTGTTCACTTATTTTTCTTGCTTTTTTGTGACATGTCTAATATGAAAATGCTTTGCATGACTTCATGTGCATGATAGGTGTCATATTGCTTGTCTAAAATAATTTTAATGAATGTATAAAAAGAATAGGGAATTGTTTTATCATCCTGGACCCAGAACAGTCATTGCTATTAAAATGAGCTCCATTGTCAAAACAAAACAAAGCTAAACAACAAGGACCAAAAAAATCATTTTTTGTTTATTTGTTTTTGAAAATATGTCTTCTTGTTGTGCCTAGTCTGGAAGTACTGAGAGTGCTCATGAACTGATCCAACCATAGATTAACACAGAAACTTTGACCTATTTTTTTCAATGACCTAATTTCCCTCCCTATTTCCATTATTTTCAGGGTCTTTCCTTATTGGTGTTGAATATTCAATAGGCTTTAACCCTACTTTAGTTCAGAACTTCCCAGATTAAGTGATTCACCAGACTCAGCCTTCCTAGGAGTAGGAAATACAGGTAAGGGACATCACCCATGACCAGAATTTCCCAAATGCAATCTATCCCATTATCTTATTTCTATGGTTGGATCCTGATTGCATAATGAATCCCCTGAAGTCCTGGCATTATTTGAATTAGCACTGAATATTTACATTAGACTGGAACCAATTATCATTTTTTACATAATTATAACTTTGAATAGTATCAATTCAAGTACATGAGATCACCTTAGGGGATTCATTACTGGCACTAATAGGGATCCAGTTTTATTCAGTTCTGGAGCCAGCTCATTATTCATCCATAACAGCTATCATGGCTATGTGACTACCTTACTCAATTGGCTATGCAATTGCATAGACATTCAATTCTTTTTGGCATTTAAAGCTCTTTAAAAAATTGGCTCCAGCTTGATTTTTCAGGCTTTTGACATATTGCTCCCAAAAGTGGGCTCTTGATTATTGTGTATATTCCATAACTCTACCTCTTAGAATCCTTGGCTCTATTCAAATTCCTTCTCTAATGCATCCTCCTGAGTGAGACCTTCCCTGATCTTTTAGGTGCATGTACTTCCTTTTAAATTACTTTTTTTTATTTATTCTATAATTATCTTATAAATATCTACATGTTATTTCTCTTGATGGAATGTAAGCATTCAGAGAAACTGAGGGGACCTTATTACCTCACACTTTTCAACAGCAATCAGCCAGGATAAGAGAGTAAAAACAATCTTCAACCTACTTCAAGGGGGAAAAATATTTTACTAGTATTTCCCTTCAATAGTGCAGGGAAAATTTCACTTTTGGTATTGAATCAATAGCACCCATGACAGTGAATGACACATAGTAGGCATTTAAAATTCAACATGCTACTTTCATGCTACTTATGCTGCTTGCCTGTGTTTCCTTCTGAATTTTTCTTTGTTCTGTACATTTTAAATATCCTTCCAGAAGTTTTACTTCTCTTCCTTCTCCGCTTCTTCAGTCTTTGCCTGCTTCCTCCTCTTTCTCCTCTTCCCATTCTTTTAAAATTTGTTCCATTAAAAAATAAACAAAAATGCAGTTGTTTTTATAAGCAAATGGAATCAAGAAAGGAAATCCACAATTTTCTCTGTCCAAAAATGGATGTCTCATTCTGTACTTTGAGTACATAATCTTTCTGTCAAGAGGAGGAGATTGAATGCTTCATCATCAGCCTTCATCATCCTCTGTAGTACCTGATTGGTTATTTTAATAACAAAAGCTTTAATCTTTTGAAACTTGTTCTTTGCCATGCTGTCATTACTATAGGAGTTATTTTATCTCTGCTTATATCAAGCTGCATCAATTTATCTAAACTTTCTGGGATTTTCTGAAACTATTTTTCTTTACATTTTTTTTAAAGGCAGCAAGTTGTGAAGTTAACTAACTACTCAATTTCTATATGAAATCAAGTCAGAAAGTATTAAGACAACTCCAACTTATAATTCTATATCCTATCCATTGAAGTATAGAGGTAATATATTAGAGTATAAACACTTTAGCTGTATAATACATGCACAAATATTTAGATTTAAAAGTCAAATCTTTAACTATCTCATACACCTAGAGTCTTTGCCCTTATCCTCTATTACTATATAAAAAGGGTAAATTCCAATGATGTATGTGATACTTTACATTGTCTGGGACTCCATGTACATTAACTAGAGGCAGTTGGATGGTGCTGTGGATAGAGAACTAAGTATGGAGTCAGTAATAACTGAGTTATAATTTAATGCTTACTGGTTGTTTGAGCCTGGAAAAATTGCTTAATGATTACTTGCTTCAATTTCCTCAATTGTAAAATGAGGATAATAATAATCCCTACTCTTAAGGTTGTTGTGAGGATCAGATGAGATGATATTTGTAAAGAGCTTGTAACTGGTTTAATTAATGCTTATTTCCTTCCTTCCTTCTATCCCCAAACCTAAAACAAAACAAAAAGCCAGAAACTCTACCTATGAAATCTATCTATCACTCAAATTATTACTTGATTTGAGATTTCCTATTGAAATTCAATTCTGGCAGCAAAGTCAATTATATTCACATGTGTTTTTGATCTTAGCTCCCCAAAATGATATCTGCAAATCAAATGTTGAGTTTCTACAACATCAGTGAACTTAGTTTCTGTAAAACTTTGCTTGAAAAGCTACCAAGATCCACTCCAACATCAACTGGCAAACTCCATCACAGAACTTTCTCTTTTTCACAGGCATATAGAGAGCAAAGTTATGTCTTCTTTTTCTCTTGTTCTAAATGTTTATTAGAAGAGAAAAAAGAAAAATTAAGGTCCCCTACTCAAGTTTTTCTTTCAATTGAGGCTATAAGCTAAAGCTAGGACAAAGTAATGCGGGGCAAGGAACCTAGTGAGAATTCATTTGGCAACTTTATTGTTTTTATTTATTTTTTATTAAATATGTAAGTAAGAGATTGTCATAGTCAAAAATCTGTCAGGAATATTGACTTGGACATTTATTTCTTTCGTTTCTAGTCTTTTGATACTGAGATTGGGACATTCAACTACTCAGCAGAAAATCTATTCACTTTGTCATGTGACACATTGATGTAAAAATTGAGAACAAAATTGGGTTAATTTCCTATGATCTTGCCTGGTCCTGGACTAAGCTGTCAGAATAATGTAAGTTCCTCAAATAGAGTAAGAGATTGGTTTTTCTTGAGAGAGGGTCTGTTTTCTATTTGCCTGTATATCCCCCAG
Source organism: Macrotis lagotis (assembly GCF_037893015.1). NCBI lineage: Eukaryota > Metazoa > Chordata > Mammalia > Peramelemorphia > Peramelidae > Macrotis > Macrotis lagotis. The sequence goes on from NC_133658.1 coordinate 477,107,780, forward strand.
TATCAAGCATGGTGAATATAGTATTTAGTATTTGATTTTGGTATTGAATTGAATTTGTGGGTACATCATGTGTAATAGGAAAAATAAGGTGTTGTCTTTAGGTAGAAGTATTGTACAAATAGGGAAGACATGGCTAGTCCATTTGAGACATGGAAGACTTTTAAACAAAAAGATTAATTTTTAAAAAATTTTTACCACTCTAATTATCCTGCTCATATTCTTTCAGTTCAGAATTATAAAGTTCTAGGATTACTTCATTTATGGTCTTTGGTATCTAACTGATTATTCATCTACACTTTCTTTTTACTTGCTTAGTTATCAGTCTATCTATTTATATAAAATCATGTCCATCCCCTTTTCAGGTTCAAACTAGGCAGGCAGTATGATATAACAGAAAAAGGAGTGTCTTTGTAATCTAAGGATGTGAGTTTAAATCCTACTTCTTACATTCACTGCCCGTGTAACCCTATGAAAATCATCCTCTTAAGACCTCAGTTTCTTCATATGTAAAATAAATGGGTTAGAATATATTCTCTCAAGTCCTTAATAGAGCAAAATTATAATGCAATTTACTATACAAGCATGTTATTACTTATTATTTACTGGTAGAAAAGTGTTGGTAAAGGCTTCTAGAAGAAAGTGAAATTTGAACTGAGTCTTGAAGGAAGCTAAGGGAAAATAGGAGTCAGAAGTGAGGAGGGCTATGGTTTCTGGCACAATAAATACCCAATACAAAATCTCGGAGTCAGGAAATATAGTGTAATATGTGAAGGATGGCAAGTAACCCAGGTAGATGAATTATAGAACATACAGAAAGGAGTAAGATTGGAAAGAACTTTAAATCTTAAACAGAGGACTTTATTTTGCTTTTGAAAGTAATAGGGCAGCTAGGTGATGCAGGGTGCTGGACCTGGAGTCAGGAAACCTCATCTTTCTGGAGTCAAAGCTGACCTCAGTCACTTACTAAATATGTGTCCCTAGAAAAATCACTTCACCCTGTTTGCCTTAGTTTCCTTATATGTAAAATGAGCTAGAGAAGAAAATGACAGAATACTCTAGGATCTTTCCCAATAAAACTGCAAATTAGGTAATGGAGAGAGTCAGACATGACTTAAATGATTGGACAATGAAACTTGAAAGTAATAGGGAGCCAGTGGAGTTTACTGAGTAGAGGAATGACAGTTTAGATTTGAATTTGGTGATCCTTGTGACTGACTGAAAAATGGATTAGAATTACAGAAGACTTGAAGTAGGGAGACCGAATGAGAGACTATTTTAATAGTCGTGTGCAATCATGAACACTTGCTATATGAGAAAAGAGAAAGAGTTTTACAAGAGATATTGTGAATGCAGGAAGTACAAGATTTAACAATAGATTTAATATGTGGAATAAATGAGACTGAAGAATCCAGGATGACATCAAGTTTGTGAGGCCAGGTAACTAAGAGGATTGTGATATCTAAAAGAAGTCATGGGCATAAGGAAAAAAACAGTGAAATGTTCCTTGCCCTATAGAATCCATTGATGCAAATGGCACTTGGTCTGTGTCCCCTCATCATCTGATTTGGGAATGAGATCTAAAAAGCATACAACAAAATGCTAGATGTAGTATGCTGCTCTACTGCAGGGATTTGCAATCTTGTAATATTCTGACTCTCCTCCCCCCACCCAACCTCAACTCAAACATGGGAGCAAATTAGGCAGTTAAAAAAATAGCAAGAAACTCTCATACTTTTAACAAAGTTCAACTGTGGCCAACCCCTGAAGAATGCCTATCTTCTTGGCCCTCAGGGCCAGAACAACTAGAAAGGGGAAGTTGCCATACTTCAAATATGACAGGATTTGCTTCTTTTGCTCTCCTTGTGGGTGGCTTTGGTAAAGAATTATATTTCCCTGTTTATTGTCACCATGCATACAGGACTTTTGATCATTTAATATTTAACTTTGAGGGAGGGAGCCTTCTACAAACTCCTATTATAATTTAAAAGGAGCCAGGTATGTAGGTAAATATAATGGATGTCACAATAGATGTATGTATCTGTATGTTTGTGTATACTCCCATAAAGTCCCCCATTCCATATTTCTATTTCCTGCATACTCACTCACATACACCCCCCCTCACCCCACCCCTCTCCCACAGAGAACTGAAGAAAAATCTCATAAGGAGTTTTAATCAGACTCCCAATGTTACATGCATGACACAGACATTTGGCCAAACACTGAAGAAATATGCCTTATTTATACAGCACTTTAGGAAATCTACAGGGAAAAATGCCCATGGCAAGTTAGGTTGCAGTAACAATCTGTGCATTTTAAACTGCCTGCATCTACTTAAGTTACTATAACTACTCCCAGTAGTATGATTAAATACAAATAGTGTTTCCATATTTTTAACCACAGACCTTTCCTATCCTGTACTGGAACAGATACTTAAGATATAAGATTCTCAAATGAAATACTATCTTTGGGAATAATTGCCCAAATGTATATGGTTATTGCTTGTAAGGTTGTACACACTAGTTCAAATTAATGGTGCAGTGAGAAATCATTTCTAATCCATAGAGAAGAGAGATAAAGGAATTAAAATTCTTACTTCCCTCTCAGATAAAAAGATTTCTGTGTAGCTTGGCCTCCATCTGTCAGAGAGACACTTAATAAAATGCTAGTATTTGTCAATTATATGCATTTATATGGTGAATATCTAATTTCCTTTGTTAATATTCTCTCTGGAAGAGGGGGCTAAAGGAAAACAAAAAAATGCAAGATCCTGTAATAAATTGGTTCATCATGAGAATAAGTTAAAATAGGTGGGCTGCCTGGGTGCTCCACTGATATCCTTGTGCTGTCAAGATAATGTGGAAGCTCCAATCATTGGGTGCATCCCCTATAATGAACAAAAATCACATAGGATGAGTTGTGATACAAATTATTGTGAATCACAGAAACAAAGTCAGATCTCAGATCCAGTAGAATATTTGAATATAAGAGAAACTAAAGGGAATACAATGGTCAAACCAAAGGTGCATTATGTCCCTAGTGAAAAGCAGGACAGTCACTTATTGACTCATAAGAAGATCATAGATTTAAAGTTGAAAGGAAATGTTGGTTAAGATTTAGAGGGAAAGGAACCTAGGGTGATCTAGTCCCTCATTTTATGCTAGTAGAAAAATAAGACAAGAGACTTGCCCAAGGCCATATTTAAACAAATACACAGAGCTATGATTTGAAGTGATTGCTTCTGACTCTAAACACACTAATCTCTCCTCTATAGCATGATACCTCCTGTGCTGCTAGTAAGATTGAAACAAAAGTCAAAATGAAAGGCAAAAGATAAAATTTTACTTATTAAGGACCTAGTGTGCATAAAGGACAGTTAGGTGGCTCAGTGGATAATAGCATTGGGCTTGTAGTCAAAGAGCAGAAAGAACAAAGTTCAAATCTGACCTCAGATACATACTGGTTTTGTGACCTCTGGACAAGTCACTTAACCCTACTATAGAGGAGAAAGTAGCAAACTTCTCCAGTATCTTTGCCAAGAAAATCCCAAGGAGAGTTGGTTACAAAGATCTGGACACAACTAAACAACTGAACACCAATAATGTGCTAGATGCCTGTATATAAAAACCAAAAAAGTACCTATTTTTAAGCAATTTGGGTAGATTTCCCATTGATCAAAGTGTGAGAGAGTGGAGTTGATTATATTCTTCTTTATATTTGTTCACCAGCCTCTCCTTCTACCATATCGTTATCTGTGCATTGAATATTCCCCCTGCTTGGATACCCTTCCTTCTTACATAAGGCTTATAGAATTCCTCATTTCTTCAAAATATCGCTTAAATATCTTTGTCAAGAGAAAGTCTTTTTGGATCTCCACAATTGCTATTGCCCCTTTATCTAATGAACTTGTATTTAACTACCTTTCATTTGTTTTTACATATATATAAATGTATAATCTGCATATTCACATAGACGTGTATGTTTATGTATGTGTATATGTATAAATCAACAAAATAATAAATGAATTCTGATGTGTAGTACTTGCTTATTTCAGAAGTATAAGTATTCATATTGAAAATTTAATATCCACTCAGGAGTAAGAACTCTAGTAGTCTTAAGACTACTAATTGCATTGGGTAAGAAGAAGGATCATAGAACTATATATGTGTAAAGGACCTCTGAGTCCATATAGACCAACTACCTCATTTCATAGATGAAGAAATAAAAACCCCAAAAGTTAAGTGACTTGTTCAAGGTCACACAATTAGTAAAGGTCAGGGGAAGCCTTCAAACCTAGTTCCTGTAACTTGAATCAGCACTTTTTCTATTTCAGTATTTCTTGACATTGCTAATCTAATTACAACTGTTTAAACTCTGAAGCCTGAGACATTTAGCAAGGAATAAAGAAGAGAACCTTGGTAGTCCACTGCAAATTGGTGTATGACAAGAGGGACTCTGGAGCCATGAGTGTCCTGGTGAACTATACAGTCAAAAGGTAGGCTGCTTGGTATATTACTTGCATATGCTCTGTATATTACAGAAGTACTCCCCACTCTCTCAGAAATAGCAAATTTCCTTCAACATAATAGGAAGAAAGCTCCAAGAGAATGACAAAGAATACAGACTATAAGGTAGAGGTGTCAACCCAAACTGATTCTAGAGAACTGATTATGGTCATTTTAGTGGCAGTTTTAGGAAAGTAAGAGAGGAGAAAGAGAGAGACAGACAGAGAGAGACAGGCAGACAGACACAGACAGAGACAGAGACAGAGAGACAAGAGACAGAGACAGACCAAGACAGATAGAGACAGACAGACAGACAGACAGAGATAGAGAGAGAAATGAAGAGGTTTAGACCTTCTGGAGGGAAAATGATTCCTGATGCTTCAAGAGGTCAAGAGAATTCATAGATTCCATTAAAGGAGGGCTTCTATTAAAAAACTGTAGAAGTAGGGGCAGCTAGGTAGCTCAGTGGATAGAGCACTGACCCTGGTGTCAGGGGGACCTGAGTTCAAATCCAACCTCAGACACATAATAATTACCTAGCTATGTGACCTTGGACAAGTCACTTAATCCTATTGCCTTAAATAATAAAACAATTTAAAAACTGTAGAAATGAAACCCTCTAACATGATAGGAATACACTAACATGAGTGAAAAGGAAATGTGTTATCTTCACAACATATGCTTTCAACTTATAACAAGGAGCTTTGGAATATATGAATATAGAACATAAGATGTTTATCTATTCATTACCACTCATCTACTTGGGAATGAATGAAACTATTAGAGGTGGAGAGAGGGAGTAAATGTTTATTTGGTGCCTACACTATGCCAGACACTGTGTATGTAAAAAAAACAACTCACTTTATAATAGTATCAAATTTTATAATGATTTGATAATTGAGAATATTTTCTAAATGAATCTGGGAAGAATATTTAGGTTGAAAACTGAAGGACTTAAGGGCACAGATAGTCTTAAAAGCTTTGCCATTGACTGAGGGTGAAAAAGAAAAATGTGATATATAAAAGAAGAAATTGAATAATAAAAGAATCTCATATACAGAAATTCTTTTTCACAACCATGACCTGACATGCAGAAACTATGGATATTTGGCTAAGAATAGAGTGTTTCAAGATTAATTATATTATATTCACTTGGAGATTGGTTTATCTAATTAAATATGTTTTAAACAAAAAATAAGAGGAAGGGAAACAAAAGGGCTCAGATGGAGCTACCAAATTCAAAGGCAGCAAGTATATTAAATAGATGAGATCAGCCATAAAAGTGCTAAAAATCTAAAGGAGGCAAATATCAGGAAGAGGGACAGAAATTTTATTTCTGAACTCATATGTCAATTTTTTAATATATGTAATAAAAGAATTAATTTCAGTATCTTAATATTGATAAGAAAATGATATCTAGACATCAAATATCTGCAATACATAAAAGTACTACTATCCTGGAACTGATTATGGCCAATAATGAAAAACTGGCTGTTTAAATGGAAATGATGAAAATCTTGGAAGGAAGAGACAAAAACCACTTTAAGGTTCATAAAAGATAGAGGAAAAAATAGTGGATATAGTCTAATGTATATTGTAGACTTAATGGAGCATTGTTTGAAAAATTTTAGAGATAATATGGGGATAATATTATGCCCTTCTTCATGAAGTCTTAACTGGTACCACTACCTTCTAAAATACCCCATATCCAAATTACATTGCATTAATTTTGTCTATATTATATATATGCAGAATTACCTTCCCTCATCTCCTTGAAATACTGACTCCTTGAAGATAAGTATTGTTTTACTTCCCTCTTTATATAACCAGTGTTTAGTTCCTGGCACATAATAAGAACTTAATGAATTCCTGATGACTAATTATTGAAGAATCAATTTTTTTTTCAAATTTTGCTTTTTGACAACTGACTTTTTTTAATGTCATACCCAATTACAGAAATAATTTCTTATCTCACATTTTATTAAAAAGTGACTATATATAAAACCAATAACATAAAAAAACAATAATTTGATGCAATATCTGAAGGCATTAATCAATAAAATTACTTATTTTTATACTCACAAATCATAAAAATAATACCAATAGAATTAATAGCATAATAGATTTATTTTTAGGATGGTTTGATGATCTTGCTACTTGTAAATTTTTAACCTGGTAATCAAGAAAGATTGTATTGTCTCTGTAAGTTAGAGGGGAAAAAAGTTCTGTTTAACATAAATCATATGTTATGAATAAGAGGTAAGATTTATATCACTTTTTTTTGACAAACCAGAAAAGCCTTTATTGAATCTTAGCCAAAATATAATAAGATTTTTTCAGGTTCAAATGCTTGTTTCAATTTCTTATCACCATATATGTCAATGTAGTATTTAGATAGACTATGACCAGATGTTAAAAAGGTTCCTCATTTAGTCATATGAATAGAAACAAATAGATTTTGAACTAAAAGGAGAATTTCTCCTTTAAATCATTTAAGGAATTAATAAAAAGGTCTTTTTTTCTTTCTAATATGAATATAGGGCAAAGTTTTTTAAAATAAATATTTTATTTGGTTTACAATTATATACAATAGTAATTTGTACCTATCATTTTTGGTATGATTTTGAATTTTACAATTCCCCCCCCTTCCCTCCCCCAACCCCCAACAGAAGGCAATCCGATAGTCTTTACATTGTTTCTATATTATACATTGATCAAAATTGGATGTGTTGAGAGAAAAATCATATCCTTGAGGAAAATAATATTAGAGAACAAAATTATGTCGTATATAAGATTTTAAAAAAAATTCAAGGTAGTAGTCTTTGGTCTTTTTTATAACTCCACAAATCTTTCACTGGATGCAGATGGCACTCTCTGTCACAAATACCCTAAAATTGTCCCTGATTATTACACTGATGGAATGAGTGAATCTGTTATGGTTGATCATCACTCCCATGTTGCTGTTAGTGTGTACAATGTTCTTCTAATTCTGCTCATCTCACTCAGCATCAATTCATGCAAATCTTTCTAGGTTTTTCTGAAATCCCATCCTTCCTAGTTTCTAATAGAATAGTGTTCCATAATGTACATATACCACAGTTTGTTCAGCCATTCTTCAATTGATGGACATTCACTCAATTTCCAATTCTTTGCTACACAAACACAGCTTCTATGAATATTTTTGTCCAAGTGATATTTTTATCCTTTTTCATGAATGCTTCAGGGTATATACCCAGTAGAGTTATTGCTGGATCAAAGGGTATGCACATTTTTATTGACCTTTGGGAGAAATTACAAATTGCCTTCCAGAAAGTTCCACCAAGAATGTATTAGTGTCCCAGAATTTCCACATCCCTTCCTATAGTGCTCATTGTCCTTCTGGTCATATTGGTCAGTCTGAGAGGTATGAGGTGATATCTCAGAGAAGCTTTAATTTGCATTTCTCTAATCAGTAATGATTTGGAGCAATTTTTCATACGGCTATGGATTTCTCTGATTTGCTCATATATAAAATGCCTTTGCATGTCCTTGTCAAGGGCAAAGATTTTTTTGAAGAAAGATTTTATTTATTTTGAATTTTACAATTTCTTCCCTAATCTTGCTTCCCTCCCCCACCCCCCATCCCCCAGAAGAAAGTCTGTTAGTCTTTACATTGTTTCCATGGTATGCATTCATCTAAGTTGGATATGGTGAGAGAGAAATCATATCCTTAAGGAAGAAACATAAAGTATAAGAGATAGCAAAATTATATAATAAGATAATTTTTTTTAAATTAAAGGTAATAGTTTTTGGTCTTTGTTCAAACTCCACTATTCTTTCTCTGAATACAGATGGTATTCTCCATTACAGAAACCCAAATATTGTGCCTGATTGTTGCACTGATGGAATGAACAAGTCCATTAAGGTTAACCACCCCCATATTGCTGTTAAGGTGTGCAATGTTCTTCCAGTTTTGCTCATCTCACTCAGCATCAGTTTATGCAAATCCTTCCATGCTTCCCTGAATTCCCATCCCTCCTGGTTTCTAACAGAACAATAGTATTACATCACATACATATATGCCACAGTTTGCTAAGCCCTTCCCCAACTGAAGGACATTCACTCGATTTCCAATTCTTTACCACCACAAACAGGGCTGCTATGAATATTTTTGTACAAGTGATATTTTTACCCTTTTTTCAAAACCTCTTTAGGGTACAGACCCAGTAGTGGTATTGCTGGATCAGAGGGTATGCACATTTTTGTTGCCCTTTGGGCATAATTCCAAATTATTCTCCAGAAAATTTGGATGAGTTCACAGCTCCACCAAAAATGTAATAGTGTCCCAGATTTCCCCCAACCCTTTCAACAATGATCATTGCCCACTCTGGTCATATTGGCTGGTCTGATGGCCAATTGATGGCACCTCAGAGATGCTTTATTTTACTTTTCTCTAATAAGTAGTGATTTTGAACAATTTTTCATATGACTAGATCGCTTTGATTTTCTCATCTGTAAATTGCCTTTGCATACCCTTTGACCATTTCTCAATTGGGGAATGGCTTGTCTTTTTTTAAAAATGTGACTAAGTTCTCTGCATATTTTAAAAATGAGTCCTTTGTCAGAAATACTAGTTGTAAAAATGTTTCCAATTTACTACATTTCTTTTGATCTGGGTTACAGTGGTTTTGTCTGTGCAAAAACCTTTTAATTTAATGTAGTGAAAACTGTCTAGTTTATTTTTAATGATGTTCTCCATCTTTTCCTTGGTCACAAACTACTTCCAAGGGTAAAGTTTTTTTGTTTGTTGTTTGTTTGTTTTTAGGTTTTTGCAAGGCAAATGGGGTTCAGTGGCTTGCCCAAGGCCACACAGTTAGGTAATTATTAAGTGTCTGAGGCTTGATTTGAACTCAGGTACTCCTGCCTCCAGGGCCAGTAATCTCTCCACTGTGCCACCTAGCCGCCCCTATCATCTTCATTTTACATATAAGAAAACTAAGACTGATAGAGGTTAAGCAAATCATGCAGAGTCATAAAACTAGTTGTTGTCTGAGACTAAATTTGAACTTAGGTTTTCAAATAATGGTAGATGCATGGGAAACAAGCTAGCAAATCATTGCAAATTCAAATAGGCAACAATGAAATCTTCTCTGAGGGAATAGGATGGGTGGAGGGCACAGAAATACTTCTGTGAGCTGCTATACGACTAAACCTAAGAGATGTTGGAGAAGAATGAATCAAAAATAGCATTATTACAAAGATAGGAGAAATGATCAGTAATAGTGCCATACTCCTCATATCATAAACTAAAGCAAAATTAAGGTTCATTTTGTGCATGTTCAAATTTGAGGTGTTGCAGGATGTCAAGATGTATAAACACTGTTGGCAAATGAACATGAAAAAGTGGACCTCAGAAGAGAGATTTGAAATGAAGAAAGATTTGGGAATCACCAGTGTAGAAATTATAGATTAAGCCATGGCAAGGAATAAAATTGCCAAGGAAGAGGGAATGTTGGCATTCCAGCAGGTTCAAGGTTTATATTTTGTTAATTTATGTGATATAGACACTTCAGAACCATAAAATAAAATTCAAATCATGTTAATAATAACAGTTTAAAAACATATTTTAGGACTAAAAATGCCAATTTGCCTTCCATGATCAGAACCTGAAGCATTTAGAGCTCAAGCAAACATTTTGGACCACTTTCTCCACTCCAAAGCCAATACTTTTTTTTCATTTTAAACAAATCAAAGCCTAAAGCTTACAGAACACAAAGAGAGACTAAGTTTGCATGTGTAAAGAAGGGCAAGCTATGGCCTCAACAGCTATATCTCTGGGAGCCTGGTGAGACTTCCACTATATTTAGAAATCAACTACATGAAGTGAAAAGAACGTGCAATGAACTTGGAGGAGAAATTGTTAAAATGGTGGAAAAATCAGTATATATGACTTTGAAGTGTGTGGTGTGTTTGAAGATGAAAGATGAATGAATATCCAGGAAGAAACAACCATCAATGGTGTCAAAAGATGCAGAGAAGTTTAAAAAAGAGGACTATATAAAGAGGTCATTGAACTTGATGATTCAGTAGTATTGGTGCCCTTAGTCTATGAGTAGTTTCAGTATAGTGGTGGGAATAAAAGTGTAATTAAGGGGGGTTTGAGAAAATGGATAATAAGGAAGTAATGGCATCAAGTGTAGAAAATATTCCCAAGAAGTTTAGCAATAAAGGAAAAGCGAAAGAAAGCATATGGTAGACACATGGAATAGAAAGAAGAAAAGAAGGAATTTTTTTCTTTTTTTTCTTCCTTCCTTCCTGATCTCAGAGCCTGCTTTCCTTTCTTTCTTCATTCCCCTCCTCCTCCATTCTCTCCCCCCTCCCTCCCTTCCTCTTTCCTTCCTTCCTTCTTTTCATTACTCCTTTTTTCTTTTTTCCTTCCTTTTTTGAGGAAATCAGACCAATTTTATTGTCATTAGGAAATAAACAAAGAAATATATGATCAGAGACAAACTATCTGCTGGAGCAAAATCTTGGTGGAAAAAGAAGGGAAGAGGATTCAGGCACAAGAAAAAAATGAAGAAATTGACTTTAATGTATATTAATATTGTCTTTTCTTTTGTTTCCAGAGGAAAGAATAGTGGTGATATAGTTAAAGAATTGTACAAAACATATGAGTATTTTTATGAATCAAAAGTCCAACTTGGATTAGTGATATGCCATAATAGTCAGGAGAAATAATGTAATTTTTGCACTTAGCGCTTAATCTGAACCAGTGTCAAGAATTAAAGAAGTGGCATCCTACCTGTTTCTGATCATCCTCAGAGCATCCCACATTTTAGAAGCAAATTTAATAAGCTGGTGTGTATTCAGAGAAATGTTACTTGACTGGTTAATGGGTTGAGGAACAATGTGTTCTAATCTTAGATGCATTGTCAAGTAGTTTCATTTCATTCATTTAACCTTTCTGGAGTCTTGGTTCTCTGTCTGTATAATGTGGAGTTTGTACTAAATAATTTCTACTGTTGCTTCTATCTTTATATTCTATGAATATGGAACCTGTTTTATCATTCAGTTTATAATACTTTTCCCAGTGCCTACTGTCACTCTGTAGGGCATTTATGAAGGGAATAGTAGACATTGTAATTGTCCTCATAAACCTTGCTGTCTAAAAGAGAAATACAGGAAAGTACAAGTAGAGATACTGTATAGTCTCATTTCTTTGGAATACAAATGACAAGAAAATTCAAATAATTAGAATTTTATTCTTTTTATTTCTCCTTTAAGAAAAATAAACACATGCAGAGAGCTATGGGAAGATTTGTCAGAGGAATCTTGGAAGACCTTCATGAACTAATGCAGAGTGAAGTGAATAGAAACAGGATAACTAAAATATTGTGAAATACTGAAAATAATATTGAAAGATTTAAGAACTGATCTATTCAATGACAAGTCATGACTTCAGAATAGTTAACATTTTCAGAAGACTTATTATGTATCCTGTTTTCTGACTTGGGAGAAAAAAGAGTAGAATTACAGAATGAGACCTATACTTTAAGAAGTCAATGCATTTACTTGCTTTGTTTAATTACATTTATTACAAAGGGGCATGGTTTTTGAGGGTGGGGTCAAATTGACAGTGATGATGTTAAAATAAAGAAATTTTTTTATGACCAAAATGAATTTTAAAATATTTACAAAAGGGAGCAGAAGGAAGTTCAAAGGAGGACAGAAACAAATAAGGCAGTTTTGTTGCTAACATATATTTATTATATACCTTAAAACTATATATAACATAAATCCATAGTTTCATGTAGTTTTTTAAAATATTAAAAAAGAAAATCAAAAAATAAAATACAGGAACAATCACTCATTCAATTTTTGTTAAAAGAAGGAACAAAAGTAATGAAAGAACACATTCTGGGTCATTAATCTTATATCTGCAATCCATTTAAAAAGAGATTTCAAAAGAAGCCATAGGGTCAAAACCAGTTCATTTTCAATACCCTTTTCCAACATAGTATTGCCTAAAAGTGTTATTCAAAATAATGATTATGAAAGAATTTTCCATATTATCAAAGGAAATTATGGTTATTTGACTATAACTTGGAGTGAGAAGTACATTTTATGGAATTCAGAATATTAGGGAAAGCTTTTTATTCTGAGTTGAAGAACTTAGTTTCTAGTGACTATTTTGTGACTAGTTAACTTTGTACTTACACAAATCATTGTATCTCTGGGACTGGTTTCTTACATGCAAAATTAAGAAATTTTATTAGGATATAATCAATTCTAAAAGTTTATCAGAACAATTTTAAAAAATCAAAAATACAAGTTTAATGGGAACTCTTACTTACAGAGTTACAGAGTTACAGAGTTACAGAGTTACAGAGCTTGCATCTATCCTTCTTCCAATCCTGTACAACCAATCTGAATATTCAAGAGAGCCACAGCTAATGACACATATAGGTGAGGATTTACTGGAGGATGATCATTAACTCAGTTTTGTGTTTTTGTTTGAGTATTTACAACTTGAAAAGTGGCAAATGCTACAAATCAGGACTTAATTTATTATTTTTATTTGATACTTTTAGATGTTATGAAGAAAATGTTAATGATGCAGAATAAACTTTCATGTTGTGTGAACATTTATTCACCCCACCCCCTCCACCCTGAGAGGTGATTGTTAAAGTTTCGCTGGCACATTATTAAAGAAAATCCATCAATGTTAGGTGAATGATGCTATAATAAGACATTTATAAGATATGAAATGCTTGAAATTTAACTTGTGTTAGTTTCACTCTTCCACTAAATGTTTATGTGATTTTGGACAATTCATTTAACTTCTATGGCCCTTACTGAACATTGGTATTCTATGATTTTTCAAGAACTTTGCTGAATGAACCACCCCCCCCCAAAAAAAAATCCTGCATGGAAGGCACATGGTTTAAAATAAAGGTTATTCCATTTGGATTAGGAAACTTTTATTGTTAGCCTTGGATTTTGCCAAGGGACTTTCTTATTCCAAACAAGACAAACTTCTGAGCCAATGCCATTCCTCTTAATTTACAGTGATCCTGTCTTTTATAATTTATTCTATCCATGAATTAGGGAGAAAAAAGTCCAAAAGATCACCTAGAAAGATGTATCTAACTTCTTTAATAATGATTATCAGCTATACTTTTAACCAATTAGTAGATCTAACTACTTGACTCCCCTGGGCTGGCAATCATAAATACATTTTGGCTGTTTCTGAACAGATAAAGTGGAAGACAAATTTGAAGCAATTATCTAAGTAATTCAGGGACCTGAAATGCTTTTGCTTGAAACTGGTAATTGAGGTTAAATCCTTAGTATCCGAGATTTAGGGCTGAAAGAGACCTTAGAGTCAATGAAATCTAATCCCTAATTTTACAGACTGGAAAACAAAGAGAGGAAAAGAGATATGACCAGAATCACATAACTCCTAAACAACTGGGCAGGATTTAGACATGGATCAACCTGACCTTATTTCTGTGTCCCTATCTACCTTGCTATACAACCACTGTTGTTTTAAAATAAATTAGCTGAACAATTGATAATCTTCTTCTCCTCCTTAAAATATTCTATTATTTCTTTTTTATATTTATTGTTGTTATTGCTTATTTACTTGGATCAAAATAAATATGTTTGTTGGTTATCAAGTATCTCCTATGTATTTACTTCTAAACAACTTTGCCAGTGGTAAATAAGAAAATTTGACTGAACCCATTCTATTAGTTTTAATAAAAGAAAGATTTTATTTATTTTGAATTTTACAGTTTTCCCCCTAAACTTTCTTCCCTCCCCCCCCCCCCCCCCACAAAAGGCAGACTGTTAGTCTTTACATTGCTTTCATGGTATATGCTGCTTTAAGTTGAATGTGATGAAAGAGAAATCATATCCTTAAGGAAGAAACATGAAGTATAAGAGATAGCAAAATTACATAATAAGATGTTTCTTTTTTAATTAAAGGTGATAGACTTTTGCCTTTGTTCAAACTCCACAATTCTTTCTCTGGATACAGATGGTATTCTCCATCACAGATACCCCAATATTGTTCTTGATTGTTGCACTGATGAAATGAGTGAGTTCATGGAGGTTGATCATCACCCCCATGTTGCTCTTAAGGTATACAATGATATTATGGTTCTGCTTATCTCTCTCAGCATCAGTTTATGCAAATCCTTCCAGGATTCCCTGAATTCCCATCCCTCCTGGTTTCTAATAGAACAATAGTGTTCCATGACATACATATACCACAGTTTGTTAAATCGTTCCCCAATTGAAGGACATTCACTCAGTTTCCAATTCTTTACCACCAAAAGACAGCTATGAATATTTTTGTACAAGTGATGTTTTTACCCTTTTTCATAATCTCTTCAGGGTATAGACCCAGTAGTGGTATTTCTGGATCAGAGGGTATTCACATTTTTGTTGCCCTTTGGGTGTGATTCAAAATTGCTCTTCAGAAAGTCTGGATGAGTTCGAAGCTCCACCAACTATGTACTAGTGTCCCAGATTTCCCACATCCCTTCCAACAATGATGATGGTCCTTTCTGGTCATACTGGCTAGTCTGAGAGGTGTGAGGTGGTACCTCAGAGATGCTTTAATTTGCATTTCTCTAAGTAGTAGTGATTTTGAGCAATTTTTCATATGACTATGGATTGCTTTGAGTTCCTCCTCTATAAATTGCCTTTGCATATCCTTTGACTATTTGTCAATTGTGGAATGGCTTCTTTTTTTTTTAAATTGACTCAATTCTCTGCATATTTTAGAAGTGAGTACTTTGTCAGAAATATTAGTTGTAAAAAATTGTTTCCCAATTTACTGTATTTCTTTTGATCTTGGTTATAGTGGTTTTGTCTGTGCAAAAGCTTTTTAATTTAATGTAATCAAAATTGTCTAGTTTGTTTATACATCTCTCTCCTCCTTGGTCATAAACTGTTTCCCTTTCCATTTCTCACAGGTAAACTAATCCTTGATCTCCTAATTTGCTTATAATATTTTTTATGTCTAAATCTTGTATCCATTTTGATCATATCTTAGTATAGTATGTGAGGTGTTGGTCTAATCCAAGTTTCTGTGTTACTAACTTATGATTTTCCCAACAACTTTTATCAAAGAGAGAGTGTTTATCCCAATAGTTGGACTCTGGGTTGATCAAACAGCATATTACTGTAACCATTTCCTGCTATTGCACCTAGTCTATTTCACTGTTCCACCACTCTATTTCTTAGCCAATACCAGACAGTTTTGATGACTGATGCTTTACAATATAATTTTAGATCTGGTAGGGTTAAGCCCCGTTCTTTTGCAATTTTTTTCATTAAATCCCTGGAAATTCTTGACTTTTTATTTCTCCATATGAATTTACTTTCAATTTTCTGTAACTCATTAAAATTTTTTTTTTGGAATTTTGATTGCTAGGGCACTAAACAAGAAATTTAATTTTGGTAGAATTGTTATTTTTATTATATTAGCTCAGCCTATCCATGAGCAGTTGATATTTGCCCAGTTATTTAAATCTGATTTTATTTGTGTGAGAAGTGTTTGTAAATTTTTTCAAAATGTTTCTGAGTCTGCCTTACCAGGTAGCCTCCCAGGTATTTTATATTGTCTGAATTTACTTTGAATGGGATTTCTCTTTTTAGCTTTCTGATGCATCTTGCTAGTCATATATAGAAATGTTGAAGATTTATGAGGGTTTATTTTATATCTTGAGACTTTGCTAAAGTTGCTAATTATTTCTAGTAGTTTTTTAGATGATTTTTCGGAATTCTCTATGTATATCATCATGTCATCTGTAAAGAGTGAGAGTTTTTATCTCTTCCTTCCCAATTCTAATTTCTTAAATTTCTTTTTGTTCTCTTATTGCTGAAGCTAACTTTACTAATATATTATTGAATAGTAGTGGTGGTGATAATAGACATCCTTGTTGCACCCCTGATCTTATTGGGAATGCCTCTAGCCTATTCCAATTGCATATAATGCTTGTTGATGGTTTCATATAGATACCGCTTATTTCTTTTAAGGAAGAATCTATTTATTCCTAACCTCTCTAGTGTTTTTTAGTAGGAATGGGGTTGTATTTTGTCAAAAGCTTTTTCAGCATCTATTGATAATAATCATATGATTTCTAATAGGTTTGATATTGATACAATTAATTATACTATCAGTTTTCCTAATATTGAACCAACCCTGCATTCCTGGGATAAATTTTACTTGGTCATAATGTATTATCTTAGTGATAATGTGTTGTGATTATTATGCTAAGAACTTATTTAAGATTTTTGCTCCTATATTCGTCAGTGAGATAAGTCTATAATTTTTTTTCTTTGTTTTAAGTTTTCCTGGTCTAGGTATCAAATTGATGTCACAGAAAGAATTAGGCACAGTTCCATCTTTGCCTATTTTTCCAAAGAGTTTATATGGAGTTGGAATCAATTTTTCTTTAAATAATTGATAGAATTCACTTCTGAATACATCTGACTCTGAAGATTTTTTTCTTAGGGAATCCAATAATGGCTTGTTGAATTTCTTTTTCTGAGATATGGTTATTTAGGTATTTAATTTCCTCTTCATTTAAACTTGGCAATTTATATTATTGTAAATATTCATCCATTTCACTTATATTATCAAATTTAATGGCATGGAGTTGGGCAAAATAATTCTGAATTATTACTTTAATTTCCTCCTCATCAGTGGAGAGTTTACCTTTTTTCATTTATGATACTAGCAATTTGGTTTTCTTCTTTCTTTTTTTAAATCAAATTGACCAGAGGTTTATCAATTTTATTTTTTTTTTCCATAAAACCAACTTTTGGAATTATTTCTTAGTTCAATAGTTTTATTGCTTTCAATTTTATTAATTTCTCCTTTAATTTTTAGAATTTCTAATTTGGTATTTAATTGGGTATTTTTAATTTGTTCTTTCTCCAATTTTTTAGTTGCATATTTAATTCATTGATTTCCTCTTTCTGTAATTTATTCATGTAAATATTTAAAGATATAATAAATCCCCTGACAGCCACCTTGAGTGTTTCTCATAGGTTTTAGTATGTTGTTTCTTTATTGTCATTATCTAGGATGAAATAACTAATTCTTTCTAGAATTTGTTGTTTGATCCACTCATTCTTTAAAATGTGGTTATTTGGTTTTTATTAGTTTGGGGTCCATATCTCCTTGGCCCAATATTGCAAGTAATTTTTATTGCATTATGGTCTGAGAAAGATGTATTCAATATTTCTTCCTTTCTGTAATTAATCATTAGGTTTTTTTGCCCTAGTACATGGTCAATTTTTGTGTAAGTGCCATGTACTACAGAAAAAAATGGTTTATTCCTTTCTATCCCCATTCAATATTCTCCGTAAGTCTATCTTGTCTAGCTTTTCTAACAATCAATTTACTTCCTTAACTTTCTTCTTGTTTATTTTCTGCTTAGATTTATCTAAATCTAACAACTGGAGTTTGAGGTTTCCCACTAGTAGAATTTTGCTGTTTGTCTTCCTGTAACTCCTTCAACTTCTCCTCTAAGAATTTGCATGCTATACCATTGGGTGCATACATATTTAGTATTGAAATTACTTTATTGTCTATGGTAACTTTCAGGAGGATATAGTTTCCTTCCTTATCTTTTTTAATAATATCTATTTTTGCAGCTCCTTTGTGTGAGATAAGGATTGCTATCCCTGATTTTTTCACTTCAGCTGAAGCAAAATATATTTTATTCAACCTTTTAGCTTTACTCTACATGTATCATTATACTTCAAATGAGTTTCTTGTAAGTGGCATATTTTAGGATTCTGGTTTTTAGTACACACTACTATTTTCTTATGTTTTAAAGGAGAATTCATCCTATTCACATTTAAAGTTATAATTACTAATTTTTTATTTCCCTCCATGCTCTCTTCCCTCTGTTTGTATTTTCCCCTTTTTCCACTTTATAAATATTCCCCAGTATTTTGTTTCTGAATAGTATCAACTTCAGTCTTTTTCCCCCATATCCAAACGCCCTCCCTTTCTTTCCCTTTTCCCTTAGTCCATTTGTCTTTCTCTTCATTCTGTTAGTCCCTCTTTTCCTTCCCCTCCCCTTTTCCTCTTTTAATATTTGAAAGGTAAGATAAGTTTCTTAACTTAACTGAGTGCATGTATGTTAACTTTAAGGCAAATCTGATGAGAGTATGATTGAGGCAGTTCTCTCCTCTTCCCTTCTTCCCCTCTATTGCAATAGGTCCTGTATACCTCTTAATGTAATGAGATTTCCCCCATCAATCTCCTTCATCCTCCTATCTCCTTACTGTCCCCCCCTTTTAAAGAAGTATTGCTTTTATACCATTCTATCAGAGACACAGAAAAGTCATCAGTGTCCATCATTTCTGGCTAAGTATATTCTCTATAATCAAGTTACAATTCTCGAGAGTTATTAGAGTCTTTCTCCTAGGTAGTGATTTAGCCAGTTTCATCTTATTGCATAGCAGTTTCATGGATAAGTCAGTCATGAGTGTCCATCACTTCTGGCTAGGTATATTACCTCTAATAGAGTTACAGTTCTCAAGAGTTATGAGAATCTTTCTCCCAAATGGTGTTATAGTCAATTTCATCTTATTGGAAAGCAGTTTTTTTTACCTTTTTGTTTCTTTTTTACCTTTTCATGTGTCTCTTGAGTCTCCTGTTTGATGTCCAGATTTTCTATTTAGCTCTGATATTTCCATCAGGAAATGTTGGAAGTCTCCCATTTCATTAAATGTTCATCTTTTCTCCTAGAAGAGAAGACTCAGTTTTGCTGGATAGTGGATTTTTGGCTGCATTCCAAGCTCCCTTGCTCTTCAGAATATCTCAGTACAGGCCCTTTTATCCCATTAATGTTGATGCATCCATATCCTGTGTAATCTTTACTTTGGCTCCTTGGTACTTAAATTATTTCTTTCTGGCTGCTTGCAGGATTTTCTCTTTCATTTGTTAGTTTTGACCACAATATTCCTTGGTGTTTTTATTTAGGATCCCTTTCCAGAGTGGATAGATGCATACTTTGAATAACTATTTTACCCTCTGGTTCCATGATATCAGGGCAGGTTTCCATCACTATATCCTGTAATATTAAGTCCAGGTTTTTTTTTCTCTTCAATGTTTTCAGGAAGACCAATTCTTACATTATCTCTTCTCATTCTATTCTCATGATCAGTGGTTTTGCTGATGCTGTATTTTACATTTTCTTCTATTTTTTTCTATCTTTTGGTTTTGTTTAACAGAATCTTGTTGTCTCATGAAGTCATTAGTTTCCACAGATTCCATTCTTTTTTTAGAGAAGAATTTTCTTCATTTACCTTTTGCAACTCCTTTTCCAATTGGCCAATTCTATTTTTCAAGGAGTTTTCCATTTGCCCAAGTGTAGTTTTTTTTTTTTTTTTTAGTTTTTGCAAGGCAATGGTGTTAAGTGGCTTGCCCAAGCCCACCTAGCTAGGTAATTATTATTACATGTCTGAGGCCAGATTTGAACTCAGACACTCCTGACTCCGAGGAGTCCACTATATCCACTATGCCACCTAGATGCCCCTGCCCAAGTGTAGTTTTGAGAGAATTATTTTATTTTTGCATTTGCCCAATTGAGGACTTGAGGAAAATATTTTCTTTTTATATTGGTCCAATTGCATTTTCCAAGGATTTATTTTCTTGTTACACAATGTTAATTTTCTCTTGCAAGGTATTAATTTTCTCTTGAGTTTCTTTTCCCAATTTTTCCAATTGATTTTTAAACTCCTTCCTGATTTCTTCATAGAAGTCTTTTCTGGACTGCAGACCAATTCATATTCTCCTCAAAAGTTCTGGATCTCTCTGGGTTAGTATCTGTGTCTACAAAGTAATTCTCAATGGGCTCCCCCTTTCTGCTGGCCTTTATTCATTGCCCTAGGTTCTTGTGTTGGGGGGGACGGGCTCTCAGAGGTTTAGTTTTCAAAACCCTAGAGGCTTTGTTCACTTGGCTTAGTAACTCCAAGTAGGCCAGCCAGTAGGGGACACTGTCTCTTTCTTTGGAGTGTTTGAGGCCCTCTCACTAGGCCTGGACTGAGTGAGGGGCAGCAGCAGGATCTGAATTGTCCTTGAACAATGTGGTCTGGGCCCTGGTGGAGGTAGTTAATCCCCCCTTTCAGCTGAGGGAGCTCTGCTGCCCACACCTGAGCCTGAGGGGGTGGAGGGGCTGCCACTGTTTGTTCAAGGAAGAGGGCTCCACTAAAAGTATGGAGCTCAGGCCCCCAGCCCAGGGTTCCAAGTCCATCCGTGCTCTGCATTCCTGTGTTGGAACTTGCCCTCCAGCCTAGCTGGGACTCACCAGACCTCCACCCCCCCAGCTGCTAAAGTTGGTTCTTGGACCACCATTCACCAAAGTTTCCAAGGCTAAGGTCAATCCTTTGGTTTCACCCTGTCCCTGTTGGCCCTCTGCTCTCCACTCCTGGCTCACCCACAGTCCCCCCGAGACAGATCTCTATTGTTTCTTTTATTTTATTTAATGAAGGAAAAGTTTGTTCCTGACAAAATATTTGGAATTGAATGATTTTTGCAAAGCATCACCATCCTATTAAAAAAAAATGATATTTAGCAAAGTTGCTTCTTAACATCTTTCTTTCCTCATATAAATATTTACTTTATCTACATTTCACTGTGAGTTCTTCTGATCATTATAGATGAGTTACAGAAAGTAAAATCTTTCTAGGTAGTAAGAGGTCTCACTCTTTTTTTTTAGGTGGAATTGATGAATTTACCTTGAGGCAAAAGAAAACTTGGCAGGGAAATATAATGTTTTCTTTATTATAAGTATATTATTTGTCAAAATACAAGGAAACATGTTATTAAACACATTCTTTAAAATATATTTAGACATATATATGGATCAATAGAATTAATTAACACACTCTCTCTCTCTATATATATATATAAATATATATATATATATATATATATTTATATTCATGATGATGATTATCCTTCTTTCTTGAAGAAGACTATGACATCAGGGAGGTGATGCCATAATATGAATGTGAATTATATCTGAGTGAGGGATTGCTGTTCTGAGACACTAGCCTCACTTTTTCCTCCAGAGCCATCTGAGTCCATTGGCTAGATATATGAATCACACAACTGGAGATAACCATGGATGTGAGTCAGTCAGGGTTAGGTGACTTGCCCATGGTTACACAGCTAAGTGCACGAGGATGAATTTGAACTCAGGTCCTCCTAACCTCAGGGCTTACACTCTACCCATTGCACCATCTATTTGATCTTATATATATACATATGAATATCTATACACATATGTCATAGTCATTATCCAATATCTATCCTAAGTGAACCCTCCCAAATAAGAAAGAAAAATATTCAAATAGAACCAAGGGGCAATCAACTGTGTCTAAAAGCAATATTATATTACTAGAGTAACCCTCTTCTTTATTGAAAAGAACAAACAGTCATTTATTTTCCAGGACTAAGATTACTCACCACAATTCATCAGCTTAAGTGCTTTATAGTGTTTTCATTTTTATCTCTGTTGTTATCATATAAGTTGTTCCTTCTAGTCTGTTTTTCTTTGTTCTGAAATAGGGTTTATAAATCTTCAAACAGAGATATTTCTCTTACTTATTCATATTTTTGTTTTAATGGTGTGTTATTAAAATTCTGTTATTAATATACCAACATTTCTTTAACTGAAATTCATTTAATGAATACCCATATTTTTTACATGTTTTGTGATCACAGAAAATCCTGTTCCAGATTTTAAAAATCTATTTGGAACTTGTATTTCTATCTTTGATATTATTGGGTTATAGGAGTAAAAGTGGGATAACTGGATCAAACAGTATGAAAAATTTAATTATTTTCCTCACATAATTATGAATTCTTTTCCAGAATGATTTGGCAATTCATAGCTTTATCAACAGTGCTTTAGTAGACCTGTCTTCCCAGTCCTTTCCTAAGGATTATTTCCATCTTTTATCATCTTTGATAGCTTGATAGGTGAAAAGAAAACTCAGAATTGTTTTAATTTTCATTTCTCTTATTATTAGTGATTTGGAATATTTTTCATATAGTTTTTGATAGTATGAATTCTATATTTAAAATATATTTTTGATCTAATCTTTATTGAAGAATGGCTTTTATATTTTTCTTACCAACTTTTTATAATTTTGTGATATAGAACTTTAACAGATATGTAGTGTGATTTCTCTGCTCCCTAATTCTTCTAGTTATATCAGTTTTGGCTAATGCAAAATCTATTCACTTTAAGTAAGAAATTATTTTATATTTTATCAATATATCATCTACTTCTTTAAGAAGTATCTGTTTTCATTCATTTAGTTTTATAATATGATTTTATATTTATGTAATGCTTTCATTTAAAACAGATTGTGATGATATATGTCAGAAAATACTTCTCTGAACCTGTTCTCTGCAAAACTTTTGTTCTCCAGAAATATTATTAAATTGGGGACTATTTCTCTAAAATATTGTGAGTTTAGGTTTAGGAAGTATGAGATGAGGTCCTCAACTTAAAGAGTAAGGGAAGAAATGTCATGAGAATCCACTGGAAGGCTGAAAAGCATAGCACAATTACAGTGACAAGTGGTAGAATAAATTGATTAGGGAAATGTAATAAGATTGCCTTGCTGCTGTGAGGACTCATGAGTTTAAACAAGATAAATTTGTAGAGAATATAGTCAGTAAATTTTTATGATTTTTTTCTGGTTCCAAACAGTAGTTCATGAATAAAAGTGAAAATAGCAGATGATGGTAATAATTCAAAGCTGGCATTTGGAAAAGTATGATTGGCCCTTGGCAAGAACTTGAAGTGTAGAAGATAGTGTAGAATTTAACTGATTCATCAAATAATTGAAATGGAAGGAGGAGAATACAGATAGTGCAAAGTGATAGCCAGAGAAAAAACTGAGGGTTGCCTATAAACATTAACTAGAAAAAATTCTTTACATTCTTCTTGTCCCTTTCTCTTTTCTATGCAGATGTATGGTCACATAATGGAGAATAAAAATGCTAATTTCCTAAATATTTAACTAATACAAATGATTAAAATAACTTGATTAAAGGATTTGCAAATTATAATAAAAATGAATTAAAAGTAGCCACAGGGTAATTGAGAATACTTCAAAAGTCTCAAACTTGCAAAATTTTAAAAAAAGATGTATTCCTGTTTAGGTCACAAGCTCATATGGATATTATCTGTCTCATGGGGTAGATACTTAATATTCAGGTTTGCATTTTTTCATGGCAGAAACTTTTCACAGTATTATAGCCCTATAGGGTTGAGAGGCAAATGTTTGAAGGGCAAGTTGATAAAATTCTTGTACATCTAGGGCAATTGGATCTGCTGGATTTGGCAGCATTCCTGTATTATAGAGGTCTGCAGCTCTAATAGCCTTGATTAGTATAATAAACATGTGGTACAACTAAGATCCATGGGCAATTCTGAAGTTCTGATAGATCTAAAGTACAACATTTGCATTTGATTGCAGGGAAGCATTATTTAATAACTAAGAAGTCTGGCCCTTTTAATACTTCTACATTAATATCGGACAGATCAATTCTATATAGAGCAAAAAAAGGAAAACTCAGATAACAAAAATATATAAAGGTATCAATTGGAAAGGGAAGAAACTTGTGAAAGGGTTCATAAAATAATAGTCTTCATGATAAATATACAAAGGTCAGGAGGCAGCTAGGTGGCTCAGTGAATAGAGCACCGACCCTGGAGTCAGGAGGACATGAGTTCAAATTCAATCTCAGACAATTAATAATTATCTAAGGGTGGCTAGGTGGCACAGTGAATACAACACTGGTCCTGGAGTCAGGAGTACATGAGTTCAAATCCAGCCTGAGACATTTAATAATTACCTAGTTATATGGCCTTGGGCAAGCCATTTAACCCCACTGCCTTGCAAAAACCTAAAAAAATAAGATAATATACAACGGTCTTATTGAGAATTATCAGAGTGAAAGTGAAAGTAGAGGAAGAATGCAGGATGTATCACAGAGGTAGAACACCCATGATTTGACAGCTGATTCAATGCTGGTGGATTAAAGAGAGTTTTCCAAGGTTTCTAGTCAGGATAATTGTGGAAAGGGTATTTCCATAAAGAGAAATGGAGAAATCAGAGGCAAAAGTGTGGACAGGGAAATAAGTTCAGTTTTGGACAAATTGAAGTGGAGGTTATGGAAAAACAGCCAAATATATCTAAGCAAACTTGGAATTCTGGAGAGGGAGGGGAAGGGTGGGAGGTAGTAGAGGTGTATAGATATCATAGTCACTTATTCAAATATGCTAATTAATGTTTTAAATATAAAAGACACTAGCAAGGCATAAAGTGTAGAGGAAGAAGAAAACTAAGGACAAAATCTTCAGGGATAACTACATTTAAAGGATGAAGAGCTAGAAAAGAGACAGAGAGGGGGTGGAGCCAAGATGGTGAAATGAAGGGATTGAGTGTTACCAGCTATCTGATAAAAATTCATAAACTAAGGACTCTAACTAAACTTTTGAGAGACAGAACCCACAAAGGGACCCAGTGAGGCATTTCTCCTACTCAAGGTAAACTGGAAAAGAGCAGAAAGGCTCTGCTCCCCGGGTCGGAGGGGTGGCCCGCCAGAAGGGTGGCCCGCCAGAGAGGTGGCCCGCCCTAACCAAAGAACTTCAGCCTCCTGGAGGCAGCCCCAGGGCGCTGGGAGCCACAGCTCACAGCAGCAGTGGAGTCTCCTGAGTTGCACCCCGGGGAGCACTGGGAACAAAGTGGGGGAACAGCGGGGGACCTCTGCCAGACAGAGCACATGGAGCCCAGCCCCCAGGTCACACAGCAAGCAGCTTGGTCTTTTGGCAGCCTAGACCCGGAAACAGAAGCAGGCAGAGCAGGTAAGCAGGAGCCCCCAGGTCATGAGCCCATTGAGCTGAGGGAGGGGAGTGAAGAGAGAGAGAGAGACTGCCAAGCTCTTTCCTCTGCTCCTGGAACAGGACTCTGGGGCTCTGACCACATTCAGATCCTGATCCCAGTCTAAGCCCCCCCCATAGAACAACAGGGCCCCCCCACCTTGGCCCCGTGGCAGAGGGGGGTGCTTATGGTCATTCACAGACCAGGAGGGAGGACAGAACCTCACACACTGAGACCCTTGTGGGAGTGTCCCAAAAGCTCAGGAAGCACCCCAAAAAACAGACTTAGGCTGGGAAAATGAACAAGCAAAGAAACAAGAGGAAGACCATTGAGAAATATTTTGGAAATGAGCCCAAGAAGGATCAAAATACTCAGTCTGAAGATGAGGAAGCACAAGCTCCTGCATCTAAAGACCCCAAGAAAAACAGAAATTGGGCTCAGGCTATGACAGAGCTCAAAAAAGACTTTGACAATCAAATGAGGGAGTTGGAAGAAAAACTGGGAAAAGAAAGGAGAGAGACAGGAAAAACATGAAAATGAAGTCAGCAGTTTAGTCAAGGAAATCCAAAAAAATGCTGAAGAAAATAGCATGCTAAAAACTAGCTTAGGTCAAATGGATAGAACAGTTCAAAAAGTTATTGAGGAGAAGAATGCTTTAAAAAGCAAAATTGTCCAGATGGAAAAAGAGATAAGAAAACTCTCTGAGGAGAACAAATCCTTCAGACAAAGAATAGAATTCAGGGAGATTGATGAATTTACCAGAAATCAGGAATCAATACTTCAAAGCCAAAAAAATGAAAAATTAGAAGAAAATATGAAATATGCATTGAAAAAACAACTTATATGGAAAACAGACTTAGGAAAAATAATTTGAAAATTATTGGAATACCTGAAAGTCATGATCAGGAAAAGAGCCTTGACATCATTTTGAAAGAATTACTGCAGGAAAATTGCCCTGATATTCTAGAAGCAGAGGGCAAAATAGAAATGGAGAGAATCCACCAATCCCCCAGAGAAAGAGATCCCAAAAAACCAACCCCTAGGAATATTATAGCCAAGTTCCAGAACTCCCAAGTCAAAGAGAAAATATTACAAGCAGCCAGAAGGACACAGTTCAAATATCATGGAGCTGCAGTCAGGATCACACAGGACTTAGCAGCAACTACATTGGAAGCTCGTAGGGCTTGGAATACAATATACTGGAAGGCAAAAGAGCTTAGAATGCAGCCAAGAATGAACTACCCAGCAAGGCTGAATGTCCTCTTCCAGGGAAAAAGATGGACTTCCAATGAACCAGGGGAATTTCAAAGGTTCCTTTTGGAATGGCCAGAGCTGAACAGAAGGTTTGATCTTCAGATACAGGACTCAGGTGAAGCATGGAGATTGGAGGAGAGGGGGGAAATATGAGGGACTTAATGAGGATGAACTGCATGTATAGAAAAATGATACTGATAATATTCATATGAACCATCTCAGTTAATAGAGCAGGTAGAGGGAGCTTTTATAGTCAAAGCACAAGAGAAAGCTGAATTCGAAGATAAAATATGGTGTAAAAATGGAGTCAATAGAAAAAAAGGGAAATGGAATGGGAGAAAGAAAAAGGAGAAGGGGAATAGTCCAAGATATTTCACATAATAAGATTTTTTTTTATTACAATGAGCTATTGCAATGATATGGAAGGGGGAGGCAAGGGGGAATGAGGGAAACTTTGCTCTCATCAGAGGTGGCTAGGAGAGGAAACAGCAAATATACTCAATGGGGTATAGACAACTGGAGTAAGAAGGAGGGGGGAGCAGGGGGAAGGGGTGGGGATGTGAATAAAGGAGGAGAGTATGGACCATGGGGGAAGGGTGGTCAGATATAACACATTTTCTTTTTTACTTCTTGCAAGGGGCTGGGATTGGATGGCTTGCCCAGGACCATAGGGCCAGGTGGATTCTGGGCCTAAGGAGTGGTATGGGGGCTCAGGGCTTCTTGGCCCCAGGACCAGGGATCTGTCTGCTGTGCCATTCAGCGACCCTGTTACAGCAGAGTCAGAGTGAAAGGAGAGAGAAAATATAGTACATGGTAGTGGAGAAATAAGAAAGGAGGGAGTTGCGATCAGCAATGGCAATGTTGGAAAAATATGGAAGTAACTTTTGTGATAGACTTATCATAAAGAATGTGATCCACCCATGACAGAGTTGATGGTGTTGGAACAAAGACTGAAGCACATTTTTTGTTATTATTATTTGGGGGAGGGTGCAGGGCAAGCGGGGCTGGGTGGCCTGCCTGGGGCCACATAGCAGGGTGATCTTTGGATGTCTGGGGCCGGATTTGGACCCAGGTGCTCCTGACTCAAGGGCCAATGCTCTGTCTGCCACCCAGCCACCGCTACTATTATTACTATTTTATTTTACTTTGGGTCTTTTTTTTCCTTCTTTTTGGTTTTTGCAGGGCAATGGGGAGCAGGTGGCTTGCATGTCACACGGCTGGGTGATTGTTGGGTCTACAAGGCTTGGATGTGCGCTTGGGTGCTCGTGGCTCCAGGACTGGTGTTTCATCCATTGTGCCACCTGGCCATTACCTACAATTATTACTATTATTTTTTTAATTTTAATTTTTTTCTCTCCCCTTTACTTTTTCGCCCAAGCTAGTCTATTTATATTCATGGGGGGAGGGGTATTTGCTTTACTTGTAAAGAAGTATATTTTATTAATGTAAAAAAAACATTTGTAGAAAATGAGAATAAAAAAATAAATTAATTAAAAATAAAAGAAAAGAGACAGAGAAAGAACAGTTTGAGAAGGTACAATGAGAACTACTCTTTAAAAAGCTTTACCCAAGGGCTCTTCAAATATCATTCAGTCTCTCTCCCCACTCCTTTCTTAGCCAAAGACCTAGGTAAACAATAATTATATTTACTGCTTCTACATCTCTCACTCACTCCTAATGACTTCAATTTCACATTTCAAGGAATTCACAATTTAAAGGAAACTGCCTGCTACAATTTTACTATCAACTTTCAATTGCCAATTTCACCATTTTTTCCTAAATTCCAATCTTTCTTAATATATATTTGCTATATTAAATACCATGGGCTACCCTTCTTTTCTGAATTATGCTTTGGACTTATGAAAAGCTGAAGTCCATTCTAAGGAAGCAATTTCTAAATATATTTAGCAAAGAATTTGAATACTGTGAAGGGTATTGGAGATCACAGTCCAATCACTCATTTTTCAGAAGAGAAAACAATTTCAAAGAGGTTTGATCAAAATTACAAAGCTGTTGAACAAGAACAAAATATGTCTCCTACATTCTTATTCTTTTTTTGGTTTTTATTTCATTACATGATATATCATTGTGCTATAAATATTGAGATATAAGATCTTCTTGCACTGACTTAATGAAAATGTTTTTGGGACTACTCCAGAAGCATACTGGATGAGAGTTACAGAATGTATGTCATCCTACTCTTTCATCACTTTTATTTCCTCTGAAATTTCTATCTTTTTTATTAAAGATTTTATTTATTTTGAGTTTTAAAATTCTTCCCCTAATATTATGTCCTTCCCCCCCCGCCACAGAAGGCAATTTGTCAGTCTTTACACTGTTTCTATGGTATACATTGTATATATTGATCCAAATTGAGTGTGATGAGAGAGAAATCATATACTTAAGGAAGAAACATAAAGTATAAGAGACAGCAAGATCACACAATAAGATATCAAGTTTTTTCCCTAAATTTAAGATAATAGTGCTTGGTCTTTGTTCAAACTCCACAGTTCTTTCTCTGGATACAGATGGTATTCTCCATTGCAGACAGCCCCAAATTGTCCCTGATTGTTACACTGATGGAAGAAGCGATTCCATCAAGATTGATCATTGCCCCCATGTGGCTGTTAGGGTGTACAGTGTTTTTCTGGTTCTTCTCATCTCACTCAGCATCAGTTCATGCAAAATCCCTCCATGCTTCCCTGAATTCCCATCCCTCCTGGCTTCTAATAGAACAATAGTGTTTCATGACATACATATACCACAGTTTGCTAAGCCATTCCCCAATTAAAGGACATGTACTCAATTTCTGAATTCTTTGCCACCACAAACAGGGCTGCTATGAATATTTTTGTCCAAGTGATGGTTTTACCCTTTTGCATCATCTCTTCAGGGTATAGACCCAGTAGTGGTATTGCTGGATCAAAGGGTATGCAGATTTTTGTTGCCTTTGGGTGTAGTTCCAAATTCCTCTCCAGAAAGGCTGGATGAGTTCACAGCTCCACCAACAACGTAATAGTTTCCCAGATTTCCCACAACCCTTCCAACAAAGATCCTTATCTTTTCTGGTCATATTGGCCAGTCAGAGAGGTGTGATGTGGTACCTCAGAGAAGCTTTAATTTGCATTTCTCTAATAAATAATGATTTAGAGCAATTTTTCATATGACTATGGATTGTTTTGATTTCCTCATCTGTAAAATGTCTTTGCTTATCCTTTGACCATTTGTCAATTGGGGAATGGCTTTTTTTAAAAAAAATATGACTCAGTTCTATGAATGTTTTAGAAATGAGTTCTTTGTCAGAAACATTAGTTTTAAAGATTGTTTCCCAGTTTACTACATTTCTTTTGATCTTGGTTACAGTGGCTTTGTCTGTGCAAAAGCTTTTTAATTTAATGTAATCGAAATCATCTAGTTTGTTTTTAGTGATGTTCTCCATCTCTTCCTTAGTCATAAACTGCTTTGCTTTCCATAGATTTGAGAGGTAAACTAGTCCTTGATCTTTTAATTTGCTTATAGTATTGTTTTTTATGTCTCAATCCAGTATCCATTTGGAACTTATCTTGGTAGATGGTGTGAAGTGTTGGTCTAACATAAGTTTCTTCTATACTAAGTTCCAGTTTTCCCAGAAATTTTTATCAAAGAGAGAGTTTTTTATCCCAATAGGCAGATTCTTTGGGTTTATCAACCAGGAGAGTGCTATAATCGTTTCCTGCTATTGCACGTTGTCTATTCCACTGGTCTACCACTCTATTTCTTAGCTACCACCAGACAGTTTTGATGACTGGTGTTTTATAATATAATTTTGATTTGGTCAGACTAAGGCCCCTTATTTTGTACTTTTTTTCATTAAAACCCTGGAAATTCTTGACTTTTTATTTCTCCATATGAATTTACTTAAAACTTTTTCTAACTCATTAAAGTAATGTTTTTGGAATTTTGATTGGTAGGGCACTAAACAAGTACTTTAGTTTTGGGAGAATTGTCATTTTTATTATATTAGCTCTAGCTATCCATAAACAGTTGTTTGCCTGGTTATTTAAATCTGATTTAATTTGTGTGAGAAGTGTTTTTTGTTTTCCAAAAGTTTCTGAGTCTCCCTTGGCAAATAGACTCCCAGGTATTTTCTATTGTCTGAGGTTACTTTGAATGGGATTTCTCTTTCTAGCTCTTCCTGCTGTATCTTGCTAGTCATATATAGAAAAGTTGAGATTTATGAGGGTTTATTTTATATCCTGCAACTTTGCTAAAATTTCTAATTGTTTCCAGTAGATTTTTGGATGATTTCTTGGGATTCTCTAGGTAGACCATCATGTCATCTGCAAAGAGTGAGAGTTTTGTCTCTTCCTTGCCAATTCTAATTCCCTCAATTTCTTTTTCTTCTCTAATTGCTGAGGCTAACATTTCCAATACGATATTGAATAGTAGTAGTGATAATGAGCATCTTTGTTTCACCCCTGATCTTATTGGGAATGACTCTAGCCTCTCCCCATTGAATATAATACTTGTTGATGGTTTCAGATAGATACTGCTTATTATTCAAAGGAACAGTCCATTTATTCCTACACTCTCTAGTGTTTTTAGTAGGAATGAGTGCCCTTTTATCAAAAGCATTTTCAGCATTTATTTATATGATCATATAATCTCTGATAGGTTTGTTGTTGATATAATTTCTTATACTAACAGTTTTCCTAGTATTGAACCAACCCTGCATTTCTGGGATAAATCCTACTTGATCATAGTATATTATCCCAGTGATAACTTGGTGAAATCATTTTGCTAAGATTTTATTTAAGATTTTTGCATCTATATTCATCGGGAAATAAGACAATAATTTTCTTTCTCTGTTTTAACTCTTCCTGGTTTAGGTTTTCTTGTCTGAGATATGGATTGCTACCCTTGCTTTTTTCACTTCAGCTGAAGCAAAATATGTTTTGCTCCAACCTTTTACCTTTACTCTATATGTATCTTTCTGCTTTCAATGAGTTTCTTCTAAGCAGAATATTGTAGGATTCTGATTGTTAATCCACTCTGCTATTTGCTTACATTTTAAGGGAGAGTTCATCCTATTCACATTCAAAGTTATAATTACTAACTCTTTATTTCCTTCAATGCTCTCTTCCCTCTGTTTTTATTTTCCCCCTCCCCCTTTACTGTATTCTCCAGCATTTTATGTCTGAATATCACGCCCTTCAGTGTGTGTTTTCCTTCCTATATTTGTCCCTTCCCCTTTCTATCCCCTTTCCCTTTTTCCCCTTTCCCTTCCCTTCCTTCTGTTAGTTCCCCCTTTTTGCTCTTCCTCCCTTTCTCTGCCCCCCTCCCCCTTTCCCCTTTTAATACTTGAAAGGTTAGATTTTTTTAAGTTAACTGAGTACTGTGTAAATTAACTTTAAGCCAAGTCTGATGAGAAGAAGATTCAGGTGTTTCTCATCTCCTTCTTTATTCTCCTCTATTATCATAGGTATTTTGTACCTCTTAATGTAATGAGATTTGCCCCCATTCAATCCCCTCCCTACTCCCATCTCCTTCCTGTCCCCCTTTTTAAGGATGTAGTGTTTTTAAATCTGAGTCATAGAAAATTCTGAGTATCCATCACTTCTAGCTAAATACATTCTTCCTAATAGAGTTACAATTCTTGAGAGTTCTTAGAGTCTTTCTCTCAAGTAGTGTTATAGCTAGTTTCATCCCATTTGATAGCAATCTCATGGATAAGTCATGAGTATCCATCACTTCTGGCTAGGTATACTTTCTCTGTTAGAGTTACAATTATCAAGAGTTATGAGAATCTTTTTCCCATGCTGGGATGTAGCCAGTTTCAACTTGCTGGATGGCAATTTTTTCTTTACTCATCCCCCCCCCCCTTTTATAACCTTTTCATGTATTTCTTGAACCTCCTGTTTGATGTCCAAATTTTCTATTTCACACTGGTCTTTTCATCAGGAATTTTTGAAATCTTCCATTTCATTAAATTTCCATCTTCTACCCTGAAAAAGAAGGCTCAGCTTTGCAGGATAGTGGATTCTTGGCTGCATTCCAAGCTCCCTTGCTCTTCGGAATATCTTGTTCCAGGCCCTTCCATCCCTTAATGTTGATGCAACCAAGTCCTGCGTAATCCTTACTGTGGCTCCTTGGTATTTAAATTGTTTCTTTCTGTCTGCTTACAGGATTTTCTTTTTTTATCTGATAGTCCTGGAATTTGGCCACAACATTCCTTGGTGTTTTCATTTTAGGATCTCTTTCTGGAGGGGATTGATGTATTCTTTCAATAACTACTTTGCCTTCTAGTTCCATGATATTAGGACAATTTTCCATCACTAGATACTGTAATATTAAGCCCATGCTTTCTTTCTCTTCATTTTTTCCAGGAAGTCCAATAATTCTCAGGTGGCCCCCTTCTTGATCTATTCTCGAGGTCATTGGTTTTGCTGATGAGGTATTTTACATTTTCTTCTATTTTTTCTATTTTTTGTTTTTGTTTAACAAGCTCTTACTGTCTTATGAAGTCATTAGTTTCTGCAGACTCCATTCTTTTTTTTAGAGTGGAGTTTTCTTCATTAACCTTTTGTAACTCCTTTTCCAATTGTTCAATTCTATTTTTGAAAGAGCTTTCCATTTGACCAATTGAGGTTTTGAGACAATTATTTTCTTTTTGCATTTGCCCAATTGAGGATCTGAGAGAATTATTCTCATTTTGTATTTGTCCAAATGATGATATGAGAGAGTTATTCTCATTTTGTATTTATCCAATTGATGATCTGAGAGATTTATTCTCATTTTGTATTTGTCCAATTGAGGATCTGAGAGAGTTATTCTCATTTTGTATTTGTCCAATTGAGGATCTGAGAGAGTTATTCTCATGGAAATTTCTATCTTTTTAAGAATGTTTATTTAGGTTTAATAATCTTTGACTTAAAAATTATGAATATTTGGTATGATAACATCAATTTAAAATATTTTTCTTAATTATCTTAAATAATTAATGTAATAAAGAATTCATATGACAACAAATCTGCAGCATTACCCCCTGTTAGTTGCCTTGTCAATAGCTACATTTTGCCATGTTTTTCTCTTCTTGGTTGTCTTTTTCCTCATAATAATAATAATAATTTAATAGGCAGTGAGAATAGTTTTAAGGCATTTGTACTAAGGAATATTTTACCTGGAAGGGATGGTGAAAATCTTCTAGTATGATTTATCAAGGAAATTAAGGCCTAGAATTTTGAAACAACTAGATCAAAGTCATGAAGTCAGTAAATGGTTAAGATAGGACTTAAAGTCAAATCTTCTGAATCCTAGTTCAATGCTTTTTTTTTTTTGCACCATGGGAGAAATTCCTAAATGAATGAAATCATGGATCCTTATGAGTATTTTGAGTATCATTATCTTCATTATCAACACCATCACCACCATCATCATCATATTATCTTTTTCTTTTTGGGTTTTTTTGGGGGGGTTAACTGATTTGCCCAAGGTCACACAGCTAAGTTATTATCAAATGTCTGAGGTTATATTTGAACTCAGGTACTCCTTACTCCAGGGTCAATGCTACTGTGCCACCCAGTTGCTTCCATCTCATCTTTTTCAATGGAATTGAGATTAAAAATAGTTCTTGTATAGTTTACTAACCTGCTATAGTATTCTTTAATATTTTGTGGATTATTGAACACATGGGTTTCAAGCCCCTACTTTTTTTGCACTTGAATAAAAATGTTGAGATATAAGCTCAATTTCTGTAGACTCATGTCAAACATCTTTGGAATTACTCGAGTAGGACAGATATGATATTTATGCCAAACTATTGCACCACAGTCTTGATTTCATCTATGAAGTCTCTATCATTTCAGAAGTATGTTCCATTTAGCTGGAAGATTATGATTGTCTTATATAATGATATGCATTGAGATTTCCATTTAAAAAATTTTGTGTGCATTAATATTATGTCTAGACAGTTGTGGGCAATAGTTCTGCCTGTGATAATGATCTGATTGAAGCATTGGTTATTAATTGTATTGTCAAATATATTTTGATTTCTTTATAAGAGATCTGTTGTCTGTTAATTTTTGAAATAGGATGAGATTCCATTTAATAAATCTGGTCACTATGGTTTGTCTTATTAATGATGATGATGATGATGTTTTTCCTTCATTCTGATAGAGAATTATGACATGAGGAAGATGAAGCCATACCAAGGACATAAATTGGATTTAAGTAAGGGGATGCTACACTAAGTCACTAGCCTCACTTTCTCCTCCAGAAACCATCTGGGTCCAGTGACTAGATATGAATCACATTGACTTGACATGAACCTGTATTTGAGACAGTCAGGATAAAATGACTTGCCCAAGGTCATACAGTTAGTATGTGTTAAGTGTCTGAGGCTGGATTCGAAATCCTGTCCTCCTGACTCCAAGGCCTATGTTCTATCCACTGTACCACCTAGTTACACTTTTGTTATGTTTTATTATGTAGGTAACAAATATTTACATCCTAAAATGATGTGGTATTCAGTTTCTACAACTTCATTTACATGATATTCATTGATCATTAACAGAGTTATTTTCAGTATTGAATATATGTAATTGAAGTTAGTTTCCTTAATGACAACTTTTGTGTAATTTCTTTTAGCAATGACTTGATTCTGAATTCCTATTGTAAATTCTTCCATTTCCAGAAATAAATCTTCATGATTCAGACATTTGTTCAATGATCTTGTGTAGATATATTGGTGGCTGAATTCAGGTGAATGTCAACTATTTAGGACTTTTTGATTGGACTCATATACATATATATATATATATGTATGTAAATTATATGTATATCTTGCCATTGATTTCTCCTTTATGACTTTCTATTTAAATTGCCTCGATTGATTGTGTCACATTCCTCCATTGCTTCAATTTGCCCTTTGGATTCAAGTTTAAAACCTTCATTCTTATTTTTCCTTAGCATACCTTAAGAATTTTATACCTATCTCCTTGTCCCATCTCTGTGCTTCTAGTTTTGCAGAGAGGGTAATTTCAGTTAACTATCTTGAAATAACTGTTCTGTCATTCATTATATTGATGGTGTTTAAGATTTCTGCTTTTCATTTTCGTTAACTTGTATATTTGTTATTTCAGACTTCTTAGAGTCATACAGATGACCAGAAATTTTCCACATTCACCATTTCCAGGAATTTTCTCTTTCCTTTGATTCCTTTCTTTTAAAGACTTTGTCTCAAAGTTTTTGATTGATGTTGAATTATCTTTCCCTCTTTGAGTTGCTTTGACTCTCTGAATTGCCTTAGCCTTTTAAATTTTGTTTTTAATTGCTAACATATATAATTATATATGTACATTTATACAAATATATATATTGCTAAATATAGAATTTCTAATACACCTTTGAATTTTTTATTCTAGTCTACATATGACTCTTTAAAAATTCCTTTAAAGTTGGTGATAAAACATTCAGCTTTTCTACTGAACATGGATAAATATTGATATACTCCCCAATATCATTCCACATACCTTTGATAGGTTTACCAAGTCTCTTCTTCCCAATTATATTTTATGATTATATTTAATAACATTCTTTGTTATCTCTATTTTTACTTCTGCATCCTTTCTGGGACAGCAGTTACTGCAGTTGGGGTGCAAATTTTGAAAGATTTTTATACACTTTCAAAATATTGTTTGATTCATTTAGTAGTACTGATTATAGAAAGTATTATCTTGAATCACTCTGTTTTAGTATAATTGAATTATTAGTTGATATTCATGCAATCAAACTCAAAAAGTGTCTTTGAAACTCTAGTCTTAAGTATTTCATTCTCCTTTTCAAAGTCCTTTGAGATTTTGGTATTATTATTATTTGCCTTTTGTTTCATTATTAGGTAGCACTTCTGAAGTTTGTATTTTGTGGAGATTTTTTAATTCCTGTATTTTTCAGGGTTAAGTTATTCCTCTATTTGTGTGCTTATTTTATCCAATCTTGATTTAAGAACATGTTATTCCTTACTACTGGTTTCGCTTGATCTGTCATATGGTATTGTGTAATTCTGAGCAGATTCTAACATTGACACAAAGCAGTATGAAATCCTTGCTCTTAACTAGTAACATCTGGATCTAATTTTAAATCCAAGGACTAGGACATAATACAAGGATGCATATTGTCAGTCCATTGCATCCACACTCGTTGTTTGCTTGCTATGGTGTTTAGCACCATCAGCATTCAAGCACTTATAGTATGTGAGGTATTAGTATTTCTGATTTGTTGAATGTATCTTGCCTTTTTTGGTACCATATAAGGAAGGAGTATTA
Source organism: Macrotis lagotis (assembly GCF_037893015.1). Lineage (NCBI taxonomy): Eukaryota > Metazoa > Chordata > Mammalia > Peramelemorphia > Peramelidae > Macrotis > Macrotis lagotis. The sequence continues at coordinate 477,144,756 of NC_133658.1, forward strand.
CTTACTTCATTCTTCTTCATGTCAAACTGATCATCATGAGGTTTCCACAAAGAGTTAGTCCATAATTTTGTGTTAACCTGTCTGTTTCTTAGATTCAGAGAATCAGTTGATTATACTGAGCAGGATGCTAACCCAGTAAGGTGATCAAGTCAGTGAATAAATATTATGTACCAGGCACTAAGTTCTGGGGTTACAAAAGTAAAAATATGGTTACTAACCCCAAAGGGCTAACATTATAATTTTTATGTATTCCTACAATACTTAAAGTATAATGAGAGGTAATCTCAGAGGGAAGGTATTAGAAGTGGGGAATTAGGAGTGGGAAAGACCTCCCACCTCCCATGGAAAGTAGCATTTGAGCTTTATTTTTCAGGAAAACAGGGTAGTCATTGTTTTACCAATGCCCTCTTGGTTAACATTTCAGCATCCCTGCCAAATCTTCCCAGTTATTATAGTCATTTAAATGGAAACAGTATTCCATTTGATTATATCACTCTGGCTGATAGTCATTTACTTAGCTGTTCTTCCACCCACTTAGCTATGACAATATGGATAAACATTTGGACTTTTTGATATTTTTCTGGCCTGTAGAGTGGGCTACTCAATCAAAAAGGCAATGTTGGAGTAAGCCAGGAGACTTGTGTAATAATATGGTTTTCAAAGGAGGAAGAAAATACAAAGCTTAGGCCAAGAATACTCATTCCCTATTGATTCCTTAGTGATTTCAGGTCTATGGAGCAATTTGTAAGTAAAGTTTTATAGAAATTTGATCTTTTGGGTGCAGCTAGGTGGCGCAGTGGATAGAGCACCGGCCCTGGAGTCAGAAGTCCCTCAGTTCAAATCCGGCCACAGACACTTAATAATTACCTAGCTGTGTGGCCTTAGGCAAGCCACTTAACCCCATTTGCCTTGCAAAAATATATAAAAAAAAAGAAATTTGATCTTTTATTGTGATCATTATTATTTTTGGTCACCTGAAGTCTGTCCCTTATATGTTGACACCAGCAAGGGCCCAAAGGAAGGGGAGGGAAAATTGAGTCCAACAAAATACGGTTGTAAAAACTTTGTTTTTTGCTTTGTGCAAGGTAATGGGGTTAAGTGACTTGCCCAAGGTCACACAGCTAGATAATTGTTAAGTGTCTGAAGCCAGATTTGAACTCAGGGACTCCTGACTCCAAGGCCAGTGCTCTATCCACCACACCACCTAGTTGCCCCTGTAAAACCTTTGGATCCTTAGAACTATCAACTGAAAATTCATTCAATTTGCTAGAGTTAATCCACAAAGGCAAAATTTAGGTATATAAATATTCATTAATGAAAAATATAAATAATGAGACTATGAGAGCCTTGTTGCCATTTGCAAGGTTTTGAGACCAATTTGTTAAGTGAGGTGCTGCTATAATTCTATTTTAAGTGAAAGTTTCCAGTGCTACAATGAAAAAAGTAATCACTGTCACAAACCTCAGCAGTCAGAGACAACCCCACACTACCCAACTTGCTGGTGCTTATGATGGCAGGATGCTGAAAAAATCTTGACAGACAAATGGATTGTAGTTTTAAGTGCTAAGAGATTTAATACAGATGACAGAGAGAAGAAACAGATCTTTAAATAGTGGTGGGAGGGAAGATTCACAACCATGTCCTCAGTGTCAAAATTTTGCTATGAGGTAAAAATACAACCATGATAGAAAAAAATTTAAAATGTCACAGTCATTTTTTGGGTTTGCTATATTTAGGAATTTTTTTAATACACAAAAAACCCATATATCAATCTAAATAAGTACATATACATCTATATATGTGTAAATTTGCCTATATATATATATATATATATATATATATGTATAAATGTTCTTTCTAGCAAAGAGAGGTGCAAATGTCTTTGAGATGGAGACCAGATGAGCAAGAACAAGTCTGAACATTGTACTTCAAATGCCATTTTCCTTTTGTCTCTTTCCTGCCTCTCTGCCTTCTCCCTTCCCCACTCTCTTGTTCCTTCTGTTTCTCTCTTACCTGTAGAGACAACAAATGTTACATACCTGGCTTTTAAAAGTTTTTAAAATATGGTGAAATCCTATGATAATCTCAAACTCATAGTGAAAATTCTAGCATTGTTCCTGACAGGTTTTTAGGGGGTAGGAGTTTTGAAGTTAAAAACTTTTTATCCCTTCATCGTGGTTATACAATAGCAGTTATAGATGTTTGGATTTTAAAAATATCTCCTCACTGGATTCAAGTCTTACTGAAAACAGAGCTGTGAGCTCTGAAAGGTGACCTAGAGAAGGCAATGTGCTAATAAGTAGCAGATTGTTCAACATGACCTAAACCCTTCTTTTTTTGAAAAATGGGATCTACAAAGGCACTTGGTAACATGTTTCATAAGGACTTAATTTTGCTCAGCAATAACAGGGCCATTAAATTTGCTTAGAGTCTGGATTACAAGAAAACAGGAAAATTTTTATTCCTTGTTATTCTGGCCTCAAAGCAGAAAATCTTACTTGCTATTTCCCCACCCCACCAAAAATATTAAAAAGAGAAACTTAAGAAACTGGATAAATCTCAGCATCCCCCCAAATCTAAATACATATTTACAATAAAAAGGTACTTTGAATCTCTCCATCTAGATACAGATGCTTCATGGAAGAAAATAGGAAAGTAACTCATGGCCAGAATTATTGCACAGAGAGCCTTGAGTTGTTCAGAGAGCAGAGTGTGTGTCTGTGTGTGTGTGTGTGTGTGTGTGTGTGTGTGTGTGTGTGTGTAGTGCAAGTCTGTTTGTGAGAAACAGAGAGACAGTATGTCAGACTGAGGGAGAAAAAAAGACAGACTGAGATAGACACAGACAGAAAATTCAGATAACATTTTACTAAAAAGTGTCCTTGTTTAAAAGTACTCATGTAGACACCTAGGATCGATGCCAATCTACCTTCCCCTCTACCTTCAAATTCAGTCTATCTTCATGGGATTCAGGTGAGGTGAGAGTTATTCCTGAGGAGTGGAAACCTAGATTCCAGAGGGCTAAAACTTCCACATACCCCACCAACAAGATCCATCAATTTATCAAAATGAGAACTAGCATGAGATCAAAATAAAACCTGGCAAAATATTAAAAGAAAGTTCTTGGCTCCCTTTAATTGGCATGGATATAAGGGATCCATGGGGCATGAGACTGGATAAGTGGAATGAATCAAGATTGTGGAGAACATTGAAAGTCAGATAGAGGAGTTGTTGCTTTGACATAAGTTGAATCTGATCTTTGTGGACATGCTTAAAAGAAGACTCAAATAACCAGGTTTTATTACCTACTCTAGGGAATCCCACTTTTACTTATTCCTATATCCCATTGGCACTTTAGACCATATTCCATGCTTTTATGGAAAGAATTGGATTGCTACAGATTAATTCACTCCAGCTCATGTCACCCCTGAAGAAATAAATATTTTTGTTTTGATGTATTCTCTTTACAGAAGGGAACATTAGTACACTGATGGCTTAAGTTACTCACCCTGCAAACAAGGCTCAGGTAGACCCCCTAGGGGATTGACAGGTAAAACCTCTTTTCTCACTTGGCACTAAAACAAACACAACAAATGACAAAATTGCTAGTAAATTCTGGGCGTCCCCCCCCCCCAAAGAACCCTGGCCATTTTGAAGTCTGTGTGACATACTTTCGTTTGATTTTAAACAAATCAATGTAGTGATTTATTCTGCAATATTTTCAGCTAAAGTTTTTTCCTCTCTCTCTTTAATTATTGATATTATTTTGGGTATAACATATTGTCTGAGATTTTTGTCATTTTTGATATTTACAGCAGAATTTATTTTCCTTCCTTTAAATTATTTTTTTTTCTCTTTAAATGAAGTAAGTCTGAGTGGGATACATGGGCTCTGGTAAAGTGTTTGGTATTGCTTGCCTATCTTCAATCCCTTCTTTGAAATATGATCTTTCTGAGCAATATTTCTACAACCTCCCTTGGCCTTCCCTAAAGATGGTTAGTGATCTTTCAGATGCTGCTGGCCAAAAACAGTTCATAATCTCTGGTTGCAACAATAATTTCCCATGTTTTAATTCTGTTCCCTCTCTTCCTTATTCAATGGCTTGATTATTTAAGGCTCTTAAGAGAACTAAAACACACTCCTCTGTGAGATACAGTGTAACACCATTGCTCTCCATCTAATGTCTAAGGCAATTGAGGTTGAGTAAGAGATACAAGATGGATACAATCTTTCTATAGGATGGAGTTGCATTTGAGATTCATAGCACTTCCTTCTCTCCTACCACAATTTGTTAGGAAGTTGGTGACAATGTCAATGTTAATCAATTAACGAAGGAACTGACATTTATTAAGTGTTTACTATGTGCCAGTCACTGTTGTAGACCATGAAGACACAAAAACAGATACAAAATAGTCTCTTATCTTCAGGGGCAAAGAAAATCAAAACATTTATTCTGGATTCACTGAGATAATGGCAAGAGAAATACACTTTATAAAGGCCTGGAACTAGGCAATTTTTTTGAACAGCCAGAGATTTTCTTAAAGTGTATTTGATTGAAATTTCCCTTACCTCAAACACTTCTTTTCCTGAGGTGCCCATTGCCCTCCTGCTAACCTTTGTCTAACAAAGGACCATCACCGATGCACCCTAACTGCCTAATAGAATTGGGACTGTTCAATTAAAAATATCTTAAATACTACTTCAATATTCCACACATTGGGTTTTACCAAAGATTCAATCATGTCCTCTAAAACAAGCTTTACATGAATATAGACTTCCTATTTGCCTTTGGGTTATTTCCAGGAGGGCAGCTAGGTGACACAGTGGATATAGCCCTGGCCCTGGAGTGAGAAGGACCTGAGTTCAAATCTGTCCCCAGATGCTTGACATTTACTAGCTGGGTGACCTTGGGCAAGTCATTTAACCCTATTTGCTTCCTCTTTAAGGCTATTTTAAGTTGTCCTGATTCATATCTGGCTAGTTGGCTCTGGAGGAAATCGTAAGGTTGGTGACAACATAGCACTTCCCCTCTCAAGTCCAATTCATGGGCTTGTCATGGCATCACCTCCCCAATGTCTTGGTCTTCTATCAGAATGAAGGACAATCATCATCATCATCATCAATTTTCAGGAAATGTTTTGCTCTGAGTTACCTTTCTATACTTGCCTAAAATTCTTTTCATTAGTGTGGCTAAGAAATACTAATTTTAATTTAGTTAATTTATCAGAGGCCTCATCATGTAGTGAACTGAATCTTGAATTCAGGAAGATCTAGATTAAAAACCTACATGGTTGTGTAAACATGGTTTGTCATAGAACTTTTACAAACTTTAGAAAACCATCTGAGATAACAAGTCATAGTGGGAGGGGGAGGAGTTTGCATACTCGGAGTTCTGCACTATATCTTTCCCCATTCTCAACCCTCTCCCCACACAGCAATAAACTGAGAGAGGAATAATACACTTGTCAGATATCACTTTAGCATGAATTTAATTTATCTTACCATCTAATACTCTAATTTGGAGAAAAAGAGATAGCATGAAGGATAGGTGAATTTTGAGGGAAAGGAGGAGACTAAGAACCATAGAAAGCAAAGAAAGACTTTTGAAAGAGTTGTATTACTTGCCTAATGATATGCTTCTTTATTTTCCTAATGTGGAAAATGAGGGAATTGGACCAGATGCTCACTAAACTTATTTTTTAAGATTTTTAAAATTTTTATTGATGTTTTCTTTTCTTTTTTGCTATCATTTTTTATGAAATGTATTTATTTATCATTTTCATCCATTTATAAAAGCTTATTTCCAAGTTAAAACATTTCCCTCCACTCTCCCTTTCTAGCCCTGTTCCCCTCAATGGGGAATAGTCAGGCTAGCCTTTTACATATATATTTTGTTAAATATATTTACAAATTAGTAATATTTGGCATGAGGAATTGGGATTAAAGGAAAGAGATACATAAGAGATAATTTTTATAGGGTGTTCATCAGATTTGGAAGGGTTTTTTTTCTTTTTGTATTGTTTTGTTTTGTTTTTCTTCCTCTGGTTAGGGATAATATAGTCTATAACAAGTGAAATACAATTGTCCTCTGGAATTTTGAGAGGAATTG
>NC_133658.1:477750961-477927774 GCF_037893015.1 Macrotis lagotis
TAAAGCAAAACATAAAAAAGAAAACAGGATTGAACAATGAGAAAGGACTAAACAAAGAAAATTTTTTACATTCTAATAAAAAGATAAGGCACATGTGTCCCCATTGATCCCTATCATCATTCAGTTTTATAGAAGGAATACAATTAGAAGAGTACATGGGTTCTTTTACGTCTTAATAATCTGAAGAAAATATGGAAAAAGAGAGGAAGAAGAGTACACCATAAATTGAGAGGGAAAGAAAGGAAAAGGGAAATTGTTTCATATATAATCAGGGTTCACCAGGATACATTTAAAAAAAGTAAGGACAGAATGTAGGAAGGAGTGGCTAATAAGGACCACACTCTCATCTGAAGTACTCAAAAGAAGGATGAACACACACACACACACACACACACACACACACACACACACACTCTACACAATCATGTGCATAAACATATTTCATTCAACAGGGAATAGGAGTGAAAGGAAAATGAAGGGAAAGGGAAATTGGAGGAAGGATAGATTAAGGGAGCAATTAGAACTCTGTCCTAAACAAATTCTAAAGATATACAAAAGTATTTATAGTTCTTTTTGGGGTGGGAATTTGAGGTGGTTCCCATAAAATGGGAAATGAATGAACAGGTTATGATATAAAACATGTCAAAATGTTATGCTAAATATTGAAGAATGTAATGAGCAACCAGGATTTCAGAGGGCTCATGTTGAAACCTGTTACTCATCTCATGTTAGAGGTGAAGGACTCAGAATGCAGAATGAATCAAGAGGTTTTCAGGACTTGACCAAAGTGAATATTTGTTATGATTAACTATATATGTGTGTAATGGATTTGGTTTTACTTTATTTCTCAAAGGGGGAGAGGTTTGAGTGGTAGTACGGATCTCAATAGAAACTGTATATATATATATGTGTGTGTGTGTGTGTGTGTGTATACATATATATAGGCAGCAAGGTCAAACAGTGGTTAGAGCACTGAACTTGAAATCAGTTCATCTTTATGAGTTCAAATATGACCTACCAGCTATGTGACCTTGAAAAGTTACTTAAACTGTTTGCCTCAGTTCCTCATCTGTGTAAGGAACTGGAGCAGAAAATGCTTTTCACTAACAGTAACATATGAATATCTCTTATCAAAAGATCTCAAAAAATTCTTGCCATTTTTTACTACATATCTGTAAGAGGAAGAATTTTTCTTTTATTGTTGACTGTGAATAAAATGGAATCCTCTCAGTAATGGCAGAATACTTCACACATGGGGAGAAACTATGTACCAAGACAAAATGAGAGACCAAAATCATACCAGAATGCTGAAAAGTGTGGAAATAGGTGCTAACTAGTAACTTGGTTGTGACTTACCTACTTCCAGATAACAGAATAAAAGTAGACTTTGGAAGAATATATGCCCCAATCACCTAAGGGTGACATTCCACCACAGAGAATGGAGCAACCACAGTACTAGGACCTCAAATACTGAGTGAAAAAGAACAAATTCAGAAGCAAAAAACATGTGATTCTCATCCTAGGAGAGCAAGGTCTCAGTTATAAACCAATCTGAAGTTATAGGAGGTTTAACCAAGGTAGGAATCCCAGAGCAAAGGTGAGTCTAAACTTCCGTACAGAGTTTCCCAATTGACTTCTAGTGGTTGAGTCAAATAGCACTCTGCTACTATTCTGACCCAAAGCCAAGATCATAAACTCTCAGAAGTCATACAAAGGAGGCAACAAATAAACTTTTCTCTGCATCATATCACTTTGGGAGGACTGGAAACTTGCAGATTCTCCAGCATGCGCTGGTTGGGGTCTTGTAATAACACAGCACTCAATACACCAAGGAAGAAGCAACAGAATCAACCCAGATAATGCCTCTAAACATCAAGGATAAAGCCAGGAAGTAATATGGAAGAAAGAAAATAAGAAAAGAATTCTACCATAAAAAATTATTAAGATGATAGGGACTCTCAACATACAAACACAAAAGAAGAGAATGACCAAGCCATCTTCAAGTAAAGCCTCAAGATAAAAAAGTGACTTGTATATAAATTAAGTTATAATTCCTAGAGGAGATTCCTAGAGCAAGAGGTTTAAAAATAGTTTTAAATTTTTTATCATTGAAATGAGAGTGTTAGAAAGGGAAAAATGAAAATAAATGAGAGCAATGGGGAAAAAAGACAATTAGAAAGAGAATTAACAGCTTAGTACAAGTGGTACAATATCCAGTCCAAGAAATAAACTCCCTGAAGATTACAAGGGTTCAGATAAAAATACAATAAAGAAGTCGTGGCCATTTTGAAAAGTCTCAGATCTCTTAGAACAAAAGGATTAAGTAAAAATTGAATTAATCCATCAATCATACCCTAAAAGAAACCACAAACTAACTTCCAAGAGCATTATAAACAAATGATGGACAAAAAAAATAATTCAGGGAACTAGAAATAAAGAATTCAAATACCAAATAATCACAATCAAGTATATATATATACATATATATATGTATATTATATATATATATATATATATATATATATATATTTATTTATTTAAGCAATCATCACTAAAAGAAATGGAGAGCTTGGAATATGATATTCCAGAGAGCAATAGATATAAATGTATAACAAAGAATAATTTGCCTAGCAAAACTGAGCATAGACCTATTAGGATAAAAAGGGTTCTTTAATGAAATAGAAGACTTCCAAGTATTCTTTCTTTTAGTTCATTTATTTTATATTATTACAATAATCTTGTTATAAGAGTAAACATAAACCGCCCTCCTCGCACAAAAAGATGAGAAACCTCAAGACTAGTGAGAGAGAAAAAAAGATGTATTTCAGTCTGTGTTCAGATTCCAAAGGTTCTGTCTCTGAGATGAGTTGCCTTCTTTATCATAAGTCCATCAAAGTAGTTGGTTCAATATTTTTTCCACAGTTGCCCTTACTAGCTGTATTTCCCTCCACTCTACTCCTTCCCACTCTCATTTATTCTATTTTCATTCTCCTTTCACCCTGTCCCTGTTCCAAAGTGTGTTGCATCTGAGTATCCTCTCCCATGATCTTCCCTCTCTTCTATCACTTATTCCACCCCTTTCCTCCCCCCATTCTCCCTTATTTCATCCTTCTCTTCTCATTTTTCTCTAGGGTCAGATAGATTTCTATTGTGCACATGTTATTTCCTCTCTGAGCCATTTCTGATGAGAATGAAGGTTCATTCACTCCCCTTCACCTTCCCCCCATTCCACTCCATTGAAAAAGATTTTTCTTGACTCTTATGTGAAATATCTTAGCCCCTAATTCCTCTCCTTTCTCTTCCTCCCAGTACTTTCCTTTAACCCCCATTGACTCCATCTTTTTACTATATTATACCATTATATTCTGCTCCTCCCTGTGCCTTATCTATATATGCTCCTTCTAACTACTTTTATAAATTAGAAAGTTCATATGGATTATCAGTATCTTCTTCCTATGTAGGAATACAAACAGTTCAACATCATTAAGTTCCTTATAGTTAGTCCTTCTTGTCCACCCCCCCTCTACAGGTCATTTGAGTTCTGTACTTAGAGATCAAACTTTCTGTTCAGCTCTGGTTGTTTCAATAGAAAAATTCAAAGGTCCCCTGTTCCCTTGAAAGTTCATCTTTTCCTCTGAAAGAGGATGTTCGGTTTTGCTGTGTAATTGATTCTGGGTTGTAAACCTTTGCCTTCCAGAATATCATATTCCATAACCTATGAGCCCTTAATATAGATGCTGCAAGATCCTGTGTAATCCTGACTATAGAGCCATGGCAGTTGAATTGTTTGTTTCTGGAAATTTTTAGTATTTTCTCTTGGACTTGGGAGTTTTGTAATTTGGCTATAATATTCCTGGAAGCTTTATTTTGGTATCTTTTTCAGGAGGTTATTGGTGAATTCTGTCAATTTCTATTTTACTCTCTGCTTCTAGGATCTCAGGGAAATTTTACTGTATTATTTCTTGAAAAATGAAGTCTAGGAGTGGCTAGTTGGCACAGTGGATAAAGCACCCTGGGGTCAGGAGTGCCTGGGTTCAAATCTGGTCTCAGACACTTAATAATTACCTAGCTGTGTGGCCTTGGGCAAGCCACTTAACCCCACTGTTTTGCTAAAACCTAAAAAAAATGAAGTCTAGGCTCTTTGCCTGGTCATGAGTTTCAGGTAGACCAATAATTTTTAAATGATCTCTTCTGGATCTGTTTTTGAGATCAGTTGTTTTTTTTTTTCCATGGAGAATTTCACATTTTCTTCAGATTTGGGGTTTTTTTTTTGGAATAGTTTTATTTCTTCCTGTTTTCTTGAAAAGTCATTAGCTTCCTTTAGTTCCATTCTACATTTGAAGGAGTTATTTTCTTCAGAGAGATGTTTTTATCTCCTTTTACAGCTGGCCAATTCTGCTTTTTAAGGCATTCTCCTCAATTGCCTTTATTTCCATTTGACCTAAACTGGTTTATAACATATTATTTTCTTCAGTATTTTTGTACTTCTTTCACCAAGCTGCTGATTTAGTTTTCATGCTTTATCTGCATTGCTTTTATTTCTCCTCCCATTTTTTCTCTACTTCCCTTAATTGCTTTTCAAAGTCTTTTTTTGAGCTCATTCATAGCCTGAGCCCATTTTCTATTTCTCTTGGAGGTTTTGCATACAGAAGCTTTGATTTTGTCATCTTCTGAATCTTCCATGAGACCAAAGTAATTTTCTATAGTCAGATTCCCCTTTTTCTTTTGTTTCCTCATTCTATGATTCATTTACTGCACTTTCAAGGCTTTGGGGTTTTTTGTGACACCCCATTAAGACTTTAATTGCAAGGTTTTATGAAAGGCTCTGAATGCTTTCTTGCCTGTGTTTTGATATGTGGATGACCACAAGTGCTGCCCCCTTCCCTGGAACTGTGAGGAGGATACCTGCTTGGCTAAAGTGGTACAGAAACTTAAATTACAACCTGGTTCTAAGTGTGGGCAAACAGCTGATTCCCACTCCAGGAAGAGCAGAGAGACCTGCACTCTCCCCCAAACCCCTCACCATCTGTGGGCTGCTCTGTGGAGGTGCAGGCTGGCTTCCCCTATTCCTGCTGAAAGTTCTCACCAGAGGGCTGCTCTGAGACCAGCACTCACTCCACACTCACTTTGGTGCAACAGAGTCCTCTCACCAACCCTTCAAACTGTTTCTGGTGATCCCTGGACCAGGAGGTCTGGGAACTATCCCCTCTGCCACAGACCCAGGTGGCCCCAGGAATCTATGCATTTGACCCAGTTTTGCTGCAATGTGGCAGCAGTGGCTGCACTTGCAGTGGCTTTTTCCAACCCCCGATCCTGGTGAAAGAGACTTTTCCTGAAGAACTTCTAAGTTGTCTTGACTGGGAAATTGTATCACTCGGTCTTTCTGTGGGTGATTCCCCTCTAAATTTTAACTAGAGTCATAATTTGATGGCTTTTGGAGTGTTTTGGGGAATGGGTTTCCTGGGAATTCCTCCTTACATGCCATCTTTTGGCTCTGCCCCTGTAGCCAGTCCCAAGTATTCTTAAGAAAAAGAACAGAGCTGTGTAGAAACTTTGAAGTTCGAACACTTGAGATAAGACAAAGAATAAAATGGTAAACACAAAGAAACAATTATAAAAGACCAAACAAGGATAAACTTCATATATTCAAATATGAAAAGATTATACATGTATACCCTCCAACTTCTATCATAAGATCATAATATCTAGTTTGATGAAGAGTAGCTTATGTCTCAATGATCTTAAGAATGGAAAGAGGAAAAAAAAGGATTTAAAGAGGGAAGGGAAGGGAAAGTAGGTGTAGAAAAGATTACATGCACAATCTGTATATCCTCTTATGCTCTTCTAAATTGGCCAAAACAAAACGTTTTTAAAAGAAGGAAGAATACAGGCCCATAGTTGGATGCAAAAATGTGTTTCAGTCCATAGGGGAAAAGGAAGGAAAGGAGTAGAAGAGAGAAGGGGTAATTAAAAAGGTAACTTAAGGGAGAGATTTGTTTAAAAACAAATGAACCAACAAACACAGGTTGAAGGTGGGTTGAAGAGTTGAGATGACAGAGTAAAGACAGGGACTCCTGCAAGCTTTCCCCTAAAACATTACAAATATTTTTAGATAATTATTCTAATTAAATTCTAGAGTGGCAGAAGCCACAAAAAGACAGAATGACACAATTTTCCAGCTCAAGACAATTTGAAAAATCTGTAGGAAGAGTATGTTACATTGAGGTTAGAAAGGGTCTCCAAGCTACAAAGGAGGTAACAGACTCCAGCCATCCAGGAACAAACCATGAGGTGACTAGGTTTGTGACAGTTGTAGCAGTTTCCAGACCTCTTAGCCCAGTAATTACCAAGAACAATTGGGAAGGTCAGCAGGAAAACTCTGTCACACTAGAGTGAAGGGGTGCCTAGTCCAGCAAAGGTTTCAGTGAAGATCTGGCCCCAAGGGACCAGTAGACTGCTGTTTCCAGAATGGTAAGGGAACTGTGTGAGATTGAAGAGGGCTCTTTACTCTGAGGCAGGACTCTGTTACTTTGACCATACTCAGATCCAGATATAAATCTGGGGCCCCAGTAAGCACAATAGAGCTTACTGCCTATAGTGGAACAAGTACTCTCCTCATGAATCAAGAACAGAAAGGAGTGCGTGCAGTCATCCCCAGACCAGAGCATAGGCCAGGAGAGCCATTGGAGTCTCTTACTAGACCTAGGAGGAATTGAAAACTTGCACATACCTGGAGGGAAAACTGCTTCAAAAACCCTCAAAAGCTTGGTATAGTGCATCCTCAACCCTGGTAGCAGAGTTCCACCTTAAAAAAAGAGTTAAAATCAAATCAAAGACTTGGGAAATGAGCAAAGAACAGAAGAAAATAATCTCCTACAGAGATACATATTCAGATGAAGAGAACAAAGTCAAAACTTCTGTATCCAAAGCCTCCAAGAAAAATATTAATTGGTCTCAAGCTGTGGAAGAGTTCAAAAAAGATTTTGAAAATCAAGTAAAGGAGACAGAGGAAAAAATAGGAAGAGAAATGAGAGTCATGTGGAAAATTCATGAAAACCAAATCAACAGCTTGGTGAAGGAAATCCAAAAAATTGATGAAGAAAATAAATCTTAAAACCAGTTGGATCAAATGGAAAAAGCAATCCACAAGGCCACTGAGGAGAAAAATGCCTTAAAAAATGGAATGGGCTATTTGGAAAAAGGATATACACAAGTTCTCTGAAGAAAATAATTCCTTCAAATGTAGAACTGAGTTAAAGAACACTGATAACTGAGGAATCAAGAAGAAATAAAAAAACTAAAAGAATGAAAAAGTAGAAGAAAATGTGAACTATCTCACTGGAAAGCACATCCAGGAGAAAAAAATTTTTAATTATTGGACTACCTGAAAGACATGACAAAAAAGAGCTTAGACATAATGTTTCAAGAAATTATCCAAAAAACCCTGTTCTAATATCCTAGAAGAAGAAGATATTGAAATTGAAAGAATCCACCAATCACCTTCTGAAAGAAATCCCCAAATTAAAATTGCCAGGAATATTAAAGCCAAGTTTCAGAAATCCCAAATCAAGGAGAAAATATTGCAAATAGCCAGGAAAAAAACAATTCAAATATCATGGAACTACAGTTAGGATAACACAAGATTTAGCATCTTCTAAATTAAGGGATCAAAGGGTTTGAAATATGATCTTCTGGAAAGCAAAAGAGCTTGAATTATAACCAAAAATCAACTACCCAGCAAAAGTGAACATCCACTTTCAGGGAAAAAGTTGGGCATTCAATGAAATAGGGAGTTTTCAAACTTTCCTGATGAAATCACCAGAGCTGAAAAGAAAATCTGATCTTCAAATACAAGACTTAAGTGATCATAAAAACTAGTGACAGCATGATAACGCATATGAACTTTCTCATTTATTAGGCAGTTAGAAAGAGCATATATAGACAAGATATCAGTGGGAGTTGAATTTGATGGTATAATATATTTAAAAGATGGAGTTAATGGGGGAGAAAGGAATGTATTATGAGACAGGAAAAGGGGAGGTAGAATGGGGTAACTTATTTCACATAAAAGAGGCAAGCAAAAGCTTTTGTGGTAGAGTGGAAAGGGGGAAGGTGAGGGGAAGTAAGTAAGCCTTACTCTCATCAAAATTGGCTAAGAGGGAATAACATACACACTCAATTGGGTATGGTAATCTATCTTACCCTAGAGGAAAATTGATGAGTAAAGATATGGGAGAAAATGCAGGACAGGGAAGGAGGTAGGGAGTTGTAGGTAATAAAAGGGAAGGAAGATAATGGGAGGGGGGTAGGTCAGATGCAATACACTTTTTGAGGAGAGACAGAGAAAAAAAGAGAGACAGTAGATTAATTTGGAGGTCAGAGAAGAATAGGATGGAGGGAAATAACTAGCAATAGCAAATTTGGGGAAAATTATTGAAATGTTTCTCTGATAAAGACCCCTTTTTGTCTCTGATATAGAGATGAATGACTTCATCAAAAGTGAAGGACTTACATTTCAGAATGTGATATCTATTTTGGGAGAATTTTTTTTTTGCTTGACTATGCATGTTTATAATGCATGTGTTGGTTGGAGGTGGTGGGAGAGAAAGCTATTTCAATAGTCATGATAAGAAATGATAAGACCTGTACTAGGACTGGGTGAATAAAAAGAGGAGAACAAATAGAAGTGGCACAGTGAAGGTAGAAACAAGATTTTTTGATAGATTTTATTGAAGGATAAAAAGGGTGAAGAGTCAAGGATGATATCAAAGTTGTGAGCCTGGGTTACTGGGAAGATTGTGCAGTCCTCAACAATATTAGGGGAAATTATAAAGAGGAGAGGAATGGCTCAAGATATCTTAACCAGAAGAGATTTGTGTCATAAAAACCAGTGAGAAGCAAGTTCAGGGAGGTTCCAAAAGTTTTAGTGTAGATATCTTAAAATATCATTAAGACTTTTGGTACATGCTATATAAGAGAAAGGGAGATTTACAATGCTTCAGATAGGTAAGGAAGAATGAGGAATGAGAAAATGCCATGAACTATCAAGTAGAAAACTTAAGGTAGTAAACACTGCTTAAAAGGCCACAACTGGTGCGGACATTCTGAGAATAGAGTGAAGTGATAGGAAAGGAAACTAGCAGCTTTCCACCTTACTAGCCTAAGGAAACAAGAAAAGATGCATACAATGCATCATATCAGCAAAGACAAATTTTCACAGAATAAAATTGAAGTCTAACTCACTAATCTGTTAATTCCTATTGCTCCTACTCCTACTCTTATGAAGATTTTATTTGTGCTGGTCTTGAACTGTGCTATTTAAATTGATGTGAATAAATCACTAATGAAATGGGGGGGGGGGAAGATGATGGCTTTAAGGTATAGATTTTTTGATCCCTTAGAGTCAAGAACCTTACTTTCTTAAGAAAGATTTTATTTGTTTTGAATTTTACAATTTCCCCCCCTAAGCTTGCTTCCCTCACCCCACCCTCCACAAAAGGCAGTCTGTTAGTCTTTGTTGCCATGGCATGCATTGATCTAAGTTGAATGTGATGAGAGAGAAATCATATCCTTAAGGAAGAAATATAAAGTATAAGAGATATAGAAAAATTATATAATAGGATAACAGTTTTTTAAAAATTAAGGTAATAGTCTTTGGTCATTGTTCAAACTGCATAATTCTTTCTCTGGATACAGATGGTATTGTCCTCAGCAGATACTCCAAAATTGTGCCTGATTGTTGCATTGATAGAATAAGCAAGTCTATTAAGGTTGACCAGCACCCCCAAGTTGCTCTTAGGGCATACAATGTTTTTCTGGTTTTGCACATCTTGCTCAGTATCAATTCATGCAAATCCTTCCAGGCTTCCCTGAATTCCCATCCCTCCTGGTTTCTAATAGAAAAATAGTGTTCCATCACATACATATGCCACAGTTTATTAAGCCATTCCCCAATTGAAGGACATTCACTTAATTTCCAATTCTTTGCCACCACAAACAGGTCTGAATATTTTTGTACAAGAGATATTTTTAACATTTTTCTAAATCATTTCAGGGTATAGACTCAGTAGTGGTATTGCTGAATCAAAAGGTATGTACATTTTTGTTGCCCTTTGGGCATAATTCCAAATTGCTCTGCAGAAAGGTTGGATGAATTCACAGCTCTACCAAGAATGTATTAGCATTCCAGATTTCCCACAACTCTTCCAACGTTGATCTTTGTTCTTTCTGGTCATAATGGCCAGTCTGAGAGGTGTGAGGTGATACCTCAGAGATGCTTTAATTTACATTTCTCTAATAATTAGTGATTTATGAGCAATTGTTTCATATGACTATGAATCGCTTTGATTTCCTCATCTGTAAATTACCTTTGCATATCCTTTGATCATTTGTCAATTGGGGAATGGCTTGTCTTTTTAAAAATTTGACTCAGGGACAGCTAGGTGGAGCAGTGGAAAGAGCACTAGCCCTGGAGTCAGAAGTACCTGAGTTCAAATCTGGGCTCAGACACTTAATGATTACCTAGCCATGTTACCTAGCCAATTACCTAGCCAATTAACCCCATTGCCTAGCAAAAAAACCTAAAATAAAATTTGACACAGTTCTCTGTATATTTTAGAAATGAGTCTTTTGTCAGAAACACTAGTTGTAAAAATTGTTTCCCAATTTACTACTTTTCTTTTGATCTTGGTTACAGTGGTTTTGTCTGTGCAAAAACTTTTTAAATTAATGTAGTCAAAATTGTGTAATCTATTTTTAATGATGTTCTCCATCTCTTCCTTGGTCACAAACTGCTTGCCTTTCCATAGATATGACAGGTAAACTTGATCTCCTAGTTTGCTTATAATAGTGTTTTTTTTTAATGTCTAAATCCTATATCCATTTTGATCTTATCTTGGTTTAGGGTGTGAGGTGTTGGTCCAATCCAATTTTCTGCCATACTAAGTTCTCATTTTCCCAACAGTTTTTTATCAAAGAGAGTTTTTATTCCAATAGCTGGACTCTTTGGGTTTATGAGAAACAGATTCCTATAATTATTTCCTGCTATTTCAGCCAGTCTGTTCAACTGATCCACCGCTCTATTTCTTAGCCAATATCAGACAATTTTGATGACTGATACTTTATAATTTTAGATCTGGTAGGGCTAAGCCATCTTCTTTTGCACTTTTTTTCATTAAATCCCTGGAGATTCTTGACTTTTTATTTCCCCATATGAATTTACTTACAATTTTTCCTTACTCATAAAAGTAATTTATTGAAATTATGATTGGTAGAGCACTAAACAAATAGTTTAATTTTGGTAGAATTGTCATTTTTATTACATTAGCTCAGCCTGTCCATGAGCAGTTGACATTTGCCCAGTTATTTAAGTCTGGTTTTATTTGTATTATGTATTTTTTAATTGTTTTCAAAAAGTTTCTGACTCTGCCTTGGCAGGTAGACTCCCAGGTAGTTTTTATTGTCTGAAGTTACTTTGAATGGTATTTCTATTTCTAGATCTTTCTGCTGCACCTTGCTATATAAATGCTGAGGATTTATGAGGGTTTATTTTATATCCTGCAATTTTGCTAAAGTTGCCAATTATTTCTAGTAGTTTAGGTGATTTTTTGGAATTCTCTAGGTATACCATCATGTCATCTGCAAAGAGTGAGAGTTTTGTCTCTTCCTTCCCAGTTCTGATCCCTTAAATTTCTTTTTTCTTCTCTTATTGCTGACGCTAACATTTCTAATATGATACTGAATAGTAGTGGTGATAATGGGCATCCTTGATCTTATTGGCAATACCTCTAGCCAATACCCTTTCCATATAATGCTTGTTAATGGTTTCAGATAGATATTGCTCATTATTCTAAGGAACAATCCATTTATTCCTATGCTTTCTAGTGTTTTTAGTACGAATGGATGATGTATTTTGTCAAAAAGCTTTTTCAGCATTTATTGATATAATCATGAATTTTGATAGGTTTGTTATTGTTATAATTAATTATACTGACAGTTTTCCTAATATTGAACCAATCCTGCATTCCTGGGATAAATCCTACTTGGTTATAATGTATTATCCTAGTGATAACTTGTTGTGATCATTTTGCTAAGATTT
This sequence comes from Macrotis lagotis, assembly GCF_037893015.1. Classification (NCBI taxonomy): domain Eukaryota; kingdom Metazoa; phylum Chordata; class Mammalia; order Peramelemorphia; family Peramelidae; genus Macrotis; species Macrotis lagotis. The sequence continues at coordinate 477,763,059 of NC_133658.1, forward strand.
TATTTAAGATTTTTGCATCTGGACTTCTGGCCAAGATAGCGGAGAGAAGACAGGCACAGTTCTAAAGTCTCCTGATCTTTCCCCATCTACCATATGAAAAAAACCTCTTAACAGAAATCCAACCCACAAAACCCAGAAAGAAAAGCCAGAAGAAAGAACATCTACCTCAGGATTTGTCTCTGGCAGCAGCATTGGCTGAATTTGAGCAGGTGAGTCTGGTCTCAGAGGATGGTTCATTCCCAGATCATCCAGATTAGCAGCTGAAGTGGAGCCAGGAGTCTGAGGGGCCTGAGAGCTGGGCCTGCTGGATCAGCGGTGGGGCTAGATGGCAGGGGCTTGATTGAACTAAGGTGCAGAAGCACTGGTGTTGGTGCTGTCCCTCTGGAGCTTGCCAACAGAGGGGAGTCCCAGTTCAGGAGAGCTGCAGACATGCAGACACCATCCCTGGGCTCCTTTTATCTGAGGAACTCTGAGTCCACACCTCCATTGCATCTCAGGCCTCTTCCCAGAACAAAAATTTGCAGACTAATTCTGCCTCAGGGCCAGGTATGTGAGCAAAAGAATCAGCCCAGTTGACAATCTAGAGTGAATGACCTTTAGGCTAGAGTAAAGCCCACCATTGATTGAAAGCAAAAGAATTCAATAACTCCAACCCCTCCCTTCAAGCAAAGGGAGAAGGCCTCAATCAAGGTCAAAGAAACTCCAGAGAAAACAACCAGCACCTCCTACTGGCCAGTAAGAGAATTTCATTCAGTGAGTAAAACCTCTAGTGATCCCAATCCCCTGTGATCTAGCAACTCCTCAACTCAAGGTCTTAGCAAAATGAAGAAGGGTCAAATTCTTGGAAGGGAAAGACCCTAACTCAGAAAGACCTGGAGCCTCTGAGGAGAAATCAATCTGGTCTTCAGCACAGAAAGACTTCCTTGAAGAAATAAGGAAGGAGCTTAAAAATCAACTGGAAAATTTGGGAGAGACAATGAATACCTTGCAACAAGAAAACAAATCCCTAGAAAATACAATTGGACAAATGCAAAATCTCTCACGTCATCAATTGGACAAATACAAAATGAGAATAATTCTCTCAAATCCTCAATTGGGCAAATGCAAAAAGAAAATAATTTTCTCCAAATTTCAATGGGTCAAATGGAAAGCTCTTTCAAAAGTAGAATTGGCCAATTGGAAAAGGATTTGCAAAAGGTTAATGGAGAAAACTCCTCCCTAAAAAAAAAAGAATGGAGTCTAGAGAAACTAATGACTCCATGAGACAGCAACAGCCAGTTAAAAAAAAATCAAAAATTAGAAAAAATAGAAGAAAATGTAAACTACATCATCAACAAAACCACTGTCCTTGAGAATAGATCAAGGAGGGGCAACCTGAGAATTATAGGACTTCCTGAAAACACTGAAGAGAAAAAAAAGCCTCAACTTAATATTACAGGATCTAGCGAGGGAAAACTGCCCTGATATCATGGAACAGGAGGGCAAAGTAATTATTTGAAGAATACAGTGACCCCCTCCAGAAAAAGACCCTAAAATGAAAACACCAAGGAATGTTGTGGTCAAATTCCAGAAGTATCAGATAAAAGAGAAAATCTTACAAGCAGCCAGAAAGAAACAATTTAAATAAAAGTAGCCATAGTAAGGATCACACAGGACCTGGCTGCATCAACATTAAAGGATCAAAGTGCCTGGAACGAGATATTTTGAAGAGCAAGGGAGCTTGGAATGCAGTCAAGAATCTACTATCCCACAAAGCTGAGCCTTCTCTTCCAGGGAAAAAGATGGACATTTAATGAAATGGAAGAATTCCAAATATTCCTGATGAAAAGACCAGAGCCAAATAGAAAATTTGGACATCAAACAGGAGGTTCAAAAGACACATGAAAATGTAAAAAAAAAGGGGGGGGCAGTAAAAGGACAAAAAAATGCTATCCAGTAAGTTGAAACTGGCTATATTCCAGCATGGGGAAAAAGATTCTTATAAATCTTGAGAATTGTAATGCTAACAGAGAGAATATACCTAGCCAGAAATGATGGACACTCATGATCTATCCATGAAACTGCTAGCTAATGGGATGTAACTGGCTTTAAACCCACTTGGGAGAAAGACTCTAATAACTCTCTAGAATTTTAATTCCATTAGATAGAATATACTTAACTAGAAGTGACAGATACTCAGAATTTTCTATGACTCAGACAGAATGATCTAAAAAAAACACTACCTCCTTAAAAGGGAGGACAGGAAAGAGATGGGAGGAGGGAGGGGATTGAATGGGGTAAATCTCATTACACTAAGAGGTACAAAAAACCCTATGGTAATAGTGGGGAAGAAGGGAACAGAGGAGAAACACCTGAATCTTCTTCTCATCAGACGTGGCTTAAAGTCAACCTACACATACTCAGTTAACTTATAAAATGTCTAACCTTTCAAGTATTAAAAGGGAAAAAGGGGAGTGGGGAAAGGAGAAAGGGAAGGGCAGTGGGAGAAAAAGGGGAATGAACAAAAGGAAGGAAAGGGAAAAGGTAAAAAGGGAAAGGGAAAAGAATGGGGAGGGGGTGATATAGGAAGGCAAACACACTGAAGGGGGGTGGTATTCAGAAACAAAATACTGGGGAATATGGATAAAGGGGGGGAAGGGGGAGAAATAGAAACAGAGGGAAGATAGCACAGAGGGCAATAAAGAATTAGTAATCATAACTCTGAATGTGAATGGGATGAACTCTCCCTTAAAACGTAAGTGAATAGCAGAGTGGATTAAAACCAGAATCCTACAATATGCTGCTTACAAGAAACTGATTTGAAGCAGAAGGATATATATAGAGAGTAAAGGTAAAAGGTTGGACCAAAATATATTTTGCTTCAGCTGAAATAAAAAAAGCAGGGGTAGCAATCCTTATCTCACACAATGCAGCAGTAAAATAGATAGCATTAAAAGAGATAAGGAAGGAAACTTTATCCTGCTAAAAGGTACCATAGACAATAAAGTTATTTTAATACTGAATATATATGCACCTAGTGGGACAGCACCCAAATTCTTAGAGGAGAAGCTGAAAGAACTGCAGGAAGACATAGACAGCAAAACTCTAATAGTGGGACACCTCAACCTCACACTTTCAGATCTAGATAAATCGAATCACAAAATAAACAAGAAAGAAGTTAAGGAGGTAAATAGATTTTTAGAAAAATTAGATATGGTAGACTTATGGAGGAAACTGAATGGGAATAGAAAGGAATAGACCTTTTTCTCTGCAGTACATGGAACTTATACAAAAATTGACCATGTACTAGGACATAAAAGCCTAATGATCAACTGCACAAAGGCAGAAATAGTGAATATATCTTTCTCAGATCACAATGCAAGAAAAGTCACATACAATATTGGGCCAAGGAGATATAGACCCAAAACAAATTGGAAACTGAATAACCTCATTTTAAAAAATGAGTGGACCAAAAAACAAATTATAGAAAGAATTAACCATTTTATCCTAGATAATGATGATAATGAAACAACATACCAAAACCTATGGGATTCATTCAAAGCAACTCTCAGGGGATATATTATAGCTTTAAATGGTTACATGAATAAATTGGAGAAAGAGGAAATCAATGAACTAAACATGCCACTAAAAAATTAGAGAAAGAACAAATCAAAAATCCCCAATTAAATACTAAATTAGAAATTCTAAAAATTAAAGGAGAAATTAATAAAATTGAAAGCAAAAAACTATTGAATTAATAAATAAAAGAAAAAGTTGGTATTATGAAAAAACCAATAAAATTGATAAACCTCTGGTCAATTTGATTAAAAAAAAGAAAGAAGAAAACCAAATTGCTAGTATCATAAATGAAAAAGGTGAACTCACCACCAAGTAGGAGGAAATTAAAGTAATAATTTGAAATAATTTTGCCCAGCTCCATGCCAACAAATTTGATAATCTAAGTGAAATTGATGAATATTTACAAAAATATAATTTTCCCAGGTTAAATGAAGAGGAGATTAAATACCTAAACAACAATATCTCAAATTCAACAAGCCATCATTGAATTCCCTAAAAGAAAATCTCCAGGCCAGATGGATTCACAAGCGAATTCTACCAAACATTTAAGGAACAATTGTTTCCAATTCTATATAAACTCTTTGGAAAAATAGGGAAAGATGGAACTCTGTCCTTCTCTTTCTATGAATCCAATATGGTGTTGTTACCTAAACCAGAAAGAGTTAAAGCAAAGAAAGAAAATTATAGACCTATCTCCCTGATGAATATACGTGCCAAAAATCTTAAATAAAATCTTAGCAAAATGTTTACAACAAGTTATAACTAGGATAATACATTATGATCAAGTAGGATTTATTCCAGGAATGCAGGGTTGGTTCAATATTTGGAAAACTGTTAGTATACTCAATTATATCAACAACAAACCTATCAGAAATTATATGATCATATCAATAGATGCTGAAAAAGCTTTTGACAAAATACAGCACCCATTCCTACTAAAAACACTAGTGTAGGAATAAATGAACTGTTCCTTAGAATAATTAGCAGTATCTATCTTAAACCATCAACAAGCATTATATTCAATGGGGAGAGGCTAGAGGCATTCCCAATAAGATCAGGGGTGAAACAAGGATGCCCATTATCACCACTACTATTCAATATTGTATTAGAAATGTTAGCTTCAGCAATTAAAGAAGAAAAAGAAATTGAAGGAATTAGAATTGGGAAGGAAGAGATAAAACTCTCACTCTTTGCAGATGACATCATGGTCTACCTAGAGAATTCCAAGAAATCATCCAAAAAACTACTGGAAACAATTAGCAATTTTAGCAAAGTTGCAGGTTATAAAATAAACACTCATAAATCCTCAACTTTTCTATATATGTCTAGCAAGATACAGCAGGAAGAGCTAGAAAGAGAAATACCATTCAAAGTAACCTCAGACAATATAAAATACTTGGGAGTCTATTTCCCAAGACTCAGAATCTTTTTGAAAACAATTATAAAACACTTCTCTTTTTTTCTGTTTTTTGGCAAAGCAATGGGGTTAAGTGATTTGCCCAAGCCCACACACCTAGGTAATCATTAAATGTCTGAGGTTGGATTTGAACTCAGGTCCTCCTGACTCCAGGACCGGTGCTCTATCTACTGTGCCACCTAGCCACCCCTATAAAACACTTCTCACACAAATTAAATCAGATTTAAATAACTGGGCAAATATCAACTGCTCATGGATAGGTAGAGCTAATATAATAAAAATGACAATTCTACCAAAACTAAACTATCTGTTTAGTGCCCTACCAATCAAAATTCCAAAAAAGTTACTTTAATGAGTTAGAAAAAATTGTAAGTAAATTCATATGGAGAAATAAAAAGTCAAGAATTGCCAGGAGCTTAATGAAAACAAGTACAAAAGAAGGTAGCTTAGCCCTACCAGATCTCAAATTATATTATAAAGCATCAGTCATCAAAACTGTTTGGTATTGGCTAAGAAATAGAGTGGTGGACCAGTGGAATAGACTAGGTGTAAAAGCAGGAGATGATTATAGTAAGCTGCTATTTGATAAACCCAAAGAGTCCAGCTATTGGGATAAAAACTCCCTCTTTGATAAAAACTGCTGGGATAATTGGAAGTTAGTATGGAAGAAACTTAGATTAGACCAACACCCAACACCCTTTACCAAGATAAGATCCAAATGGTTACAGGACTTAGACATAAAAAACAATACTATAAGCAAATTAGAAGATCAAGGACTAGTTTGCCTGTGAGATCTATGGAAAGGGGAGCAGTTTATAACTAAGGAAGAATTGGAGAACACCACCAAAAACCAATTAGATGATTTCTATTACATTAAATTAAAAAGCTTTTGCACAGATAAAACCACTGTAACCAAGATCAAAAGAAATGTAGTAAATTGGGAAACAATCTTTACAACTAATGATTCTGACAAAGGACTCATTTCTAAAATATACAGAGAACTGAATCATATTTTTAAAACAAAAAGCCATTCCCCAATTGACAAATGGTCAAAGGATATGCAAAGGCAATTTGCAGATGAGGAGATCAAAGCAATCCACAGCCATATGATAAATTGCTCTAAACCATTAATTATTAGAAAAATGAAAATTAAAGCTTCTCTGGGGTACCACCTCACACCTCTCAGATTGGCCAATATGAACAGGAAGGATAATGATCATTGTCATAAGGGATGTGGGAAATCTGGGACACTATTACACTGTTGGTAGAGCTATTTGGAACTATGCCCAAAGGGCAACAAAAATGTGCATACCCTTTGACCCAGCAATACCACTGCTGGGTCTGTACCCTGAAGACATGAGGAAAAAGGGTAAAAGCATTACTTTTACAAAAATATTTATAGCAGCCTTGTTTGTGGTAGCAAAGAATTGGAAATCCAGTAAATGAAATGTCCCTCAGTTGGGGAATGGCTTAGCAAACTGTGGTATATATATATATATATATATATATATATATATATATATATATATATATATATATATATATATATATATATATATGTATATGTGTATATATGTATATATACATATATATGTATGTATATATACATATATATGCATATATATGTATATACACACATATATGTGTGTATGTATATATACATATATATGTATCTGTATATGTATATATACATATATGTATATATATATGTATATACACATATATATGTCATGGAACATTATTGCTCTATTAGAAACCAGGAGGAATGGGATTTCAGGGAAACCTGGAGGGATTTTCATGAACTGATGCTGAGTGAGATGAGCAGAACCAGCAAAACACTGTACACCCTAACAGCAACATGGGAGTGATGTTCAATCTTGAAGGACTCGTTCATTCCATCAGTGCAACAATCAGGAACAATTTAGGGCTCTCTGCAAAGGAGAGTACCATCTGTATCCAGATAAGGCACTGTGGAGTTTGAACAAAGGGCAAGGACTATTCCCTTTAATTTAGGAAAAAAAACATATTTTATTGTCTGATCTTGTTACCTCTTAGAATTTTTGTCTCTTCTTTAAAGATATGATTTCTCTCTCATCACACCCAATTTGGATCAACTTACAACATGGAAATGAATTAAAGAGTGACAGATTGCTTTGGGGGGGGAGTTGGGGGAGGGAAGTAAAATTGGGGGGAAAATTGTAAAACTCAAATAACATCTTTAATAAAAATAAATTAAAAGAAGATTTTTGCATCTGTATTCATCAGGGAATTAGATCTATAATTTTCTTTCTCTTTTTTAACTCTTCCTGGTTTAGGTATCAGCACCATATTGGTGTCAGATAAAGTTAGGCAGAGCTCCATCTTAACCTATTTTTCCAAAGAGTTTATATAGAATTGGAACCAATTGTTTCTTAAATGTTTGATAGAATTCACTTGTGAATCCATCTGGCCCTGGAGATTTTTTCTTAGGGAGTTCAATAATGGCTTGTTGAATTTCTTTTTCTGAGATAGGGTTATTTGGGGATTTCACTTCCTCTTCATTTAATCTGGGCAACTTATATTTTTGTAAATATTCATCCAATTCACTTATATTATCAAATTTATTGGCATAGAATTGGGAAAAATTATTCCAAATTATTACTTTAATTTCCTCCTCATTGGTGGTGAGTTCACCTTTTTAATTGATGATACTAGCAATTAGGTTTTCTTCTTTTTTTAATCAAATTGACCAGAGATTTATCAATTTTATTGATTTTTTTAATTAAAACAAATTCTTGGTTTTATTTATTAGTTCAATAGCTTTTTGCTATAATTTTTTTTTATTTCTCCTTTAATGTTTAGTATTTCTAATTTGGTATTTAATTGGGGTTTTTAATTTATTCTTTCACTAATTTTTAGTTGTATATATAGTTCATTGATTTCCTCTATCTCTAATTTATTCATGTAAGCATTTAGAGATATAATATATCCCCTTATAGCTGCCTTGTTGTTTCATTATTGTCATTATCTAGGATGAAACAACTAATTTTTTCTATAATTTGTTGTTTGATCTACTCATTCTTTAAAATGAAGTTATTTAGTTTCCCATTAGTTTTGGGTCCCCTGGACAAATATTGGATGTGATTTTTATTGCATTATGATCTGAAAATGATCTAGTCACTATTTCTGCCTTTCTGCAATTGATTATTAGGTTTTTATCCCTAGTACATGGTCAATTTTTGTGTAAGTGCCATGTACTGCAGAAAATAAAGTATATTCCTCTCTCCCCACTTAGTTTCCTCCATAGGTCTATCATGCCTGGGTTTTCTAACATTCCATTTACCTCCTTAACTTCCTTCTTGTTTATTTTTATGGTTATACTTATTTAATTCTGAGAGAGGGAGGTTGGAGTCTCCTACTAGTAGAGTTTTGCTGTCTGTGACTTCCTGTAACTCAGTCAGCTTCTCCTCCAAGAATACGGCTACCATATCACTTGGTACATACATATTTAATATTGAAATTGCTTTATTGTCTATGGTACCTTTTAGAAGGATATAGCTTCCTTTCTTACCATTTTTAATGCTATCTATTTTTGGTGCTGCTTTGTCTGAGATAAAATACCCCTGTCTATTTCACTTTAACTGAAACATAATACAATCTGCTCCAACCTTTTACCTTTACTCTATAAGTATCTCTCTGCTTCAGATGAGTTTCTTGTAAGACACATATTGTAGGATTCTGTTTTTTAATCCACTTTGCAATTTTAAGAGAGAGTTCATCCCATTCACATTCAAAGTTATAATCACTAACTCTTTATTGTCCTCCATGCTATCTTCCCTCTGTTTTTCTTTTTCACCTTATTCATATTCCCCAGTATTTTGCTTCTGAATACCATCTCCTTCAGGTTGTTAGCCCCCTTATCTACAACCCCACCCCTTTCTTTCCCCTTTCCCTATAGTCCTGCTTTCTTCCCTTCTTTCTGTCAGTTCCTTTTTTCCCATTCTGGTTCACAGTCCTCATGTGTTGAAATCCCAGAGGCTTTGCTCACTGAGTTTAGTAACTCCAAGTTGACCGGCCAGTAGGAGGTGCTAGATACTTTCTCTGGAGTGTCTGTGACCTTGGTTAGTGGCCCATTCCCTAGGCCTGGGAGAGTGGGGGAATTGGGGGTCTGCAGGATCCTGGTTATCCTAGAACAATGTGCGCTGGGCCCCCAGACTAGATAGTTAATCTCCTTAATCCTCTCTCAGTACTGGGGGAGATCTGCCATTCACCCTTGAGCTTGTGGCCTGGGTGGGAGGAACTCTTACTGTGTTTGTTCTGGGAAGAGACACTTTCTTTTAAAAGCAATTGGGGGGGCAGGGGAGGGGACTCATTTGTAAACACAGGGACTTTGTTGTAAACACAGGGGCTTCTTGGCCCTGGTCTTCCAGATCAGCTGAGGGGATAGGATCAACAGCTTCTGCACTGCAGTTCTCCAGTCTGTGCTGGAGTTCTCCCTGCTGCTGTACACACAGCAAACACTTCCACTGCTGTTCTCAGGATGGTCCCCAGGCCTCATCCCGCTGCCCATGCACTGGCTCTCTGTTCTCTGTCTCCCCTGACACAAACCTTGTTGATAGATGACATTCTAGGTTCCTTTCTGCATTTTATGGATCCAAATTCTGTTAAGAAGCTTGGTTTATGTTAGTTCTAATGGAAATCCAGGAGATCTTAAGACAGTGCCTGGTTTCTCTCTGCCATCTTGGCCAGAAGCCTATTGTATTTTTGAAGGATGTGGAGTATATAGGCATGCTATTAGGAAGGAAAATCTTACAGACAAGAGATAGATAGAGAGAGAGAGAGAGAAACAGAGAGAGACAGAGAGACAAAGAGAGAGAATAAGGAGAGAATCATAATGGAGACAATCTGCTAGCAAAATCATGAAGGGATATAAGTTTATGCTCACATAGAGAGATTGCCTTTGTCAGTGAGAAGACTTATCTCTTCATCTGAGACTGGAGCATAGGAGAAAATACTTAGGGAAGATGTCTGAATGAAGTGATATGAAGAAGGAAGGAAAACACAGCATTAAGATGGAGCTTAAGTTTTTTTAGTGAAGTGGAAGACAAAGTCAGCTGAGAAGTTGAAGAGACCTCCATGATGAAGGTTTGGAACAACCACAATAGATAATAGACTAATGACTCTATTAAGGGAAAATAGAATGTTTGCATTTAAGCAATGAGAGACAAGTTGAGATTAGATAACAAATTTATAGCACAATTCATTGATTCTCTACAATTCTGCTCAAAGTCATGTCAAAGTGAATAAGTGGATTGGAGAAAAAAATTGGGGTTGCAATTCGGATAGGCATGAGAGGTTATAGGACAAGGGAATAATTCCAGGGTAGAAGATTATATAGAATTATGTTGCAGTCTTATGAAATACTCATTTTACATTATACATATATATGGATATATAAATATATGTTTATGTACTCATTTTCAAGTTGAGATGGGGTATTGAGCAGGTAGTTGATAGTTATAGTTTGAAGCCAGAATACCTACATACATGAGGGTAAAGATGGCAACAACAACAATGTCATAGTCTTCAATTATTTTATTATAATATATGATTATGTAATATTCTGTAAAAATTACCTTATTTCAAATCCTTTGCAAACCTTTTTTCTTTTGTAATTTTAGAGATATTTGAGGTGGTGAGTGAGAAGCTGATCCATGCTTTGCCTTTCATTTCTCCCTATTCTCAGAATTTCCCTGGCAGTGATTTTTTAAGAACTCTTTTAAGCAGTATTTATTACATCAATGCTTCTGATTTTAAGATCCTTTTTAACCAGTGTAAAAATCATTACTTCTCATCTAATTACAACTCCTATGGGCTTCCTTGTAAGTCTGTCAGTTATATGTTCTCCTAGATAGTCTTCCAAAGAATAATACTTTGAAAAATTGCACAGAATGAAACTTTCAATCATAAAGGGATTATAGCTTTACAGCTTGAAGGGACTTTAGAGGCCATTCAGGTCAACTCCCTAATTTTATAACTGGAGAAACTGAGGAACAGGGAGATTAGGTGACTTTTCCAGAATCAAAAAGTTAATAATTATCTGAAGACAGATTTTAATCCCAGTTTTCCTGGCTCCAAAGCAAATGTATGATCCATTACTCCCATATTTTCTCTAAATTGACCATACAATAGTAATTAATAAATGTAAAATTTGCTTCTTGTTAAGCTAGATATGTCATCCATAGTAGAAAAGTTTTTAGTAACCTATCTAGATCTTTCTTTTTGCACTTCTCATATCCTACCTTATATCACAATTATTCATATATACAGCATCTCCCCTTTTTGGAAAGATGCTGAAATCAGTATATCTTATTTCCTTTTAAAAATATAATGTGATGAGGATTCCTTAAGTAATAATGAAAGAATTCAAGAATACTTGTATTCAAAAAACTGTACTAGACATCAAGGATAAAAAGACAAAAAGAAAAACAGTCCAGCCCATCCTCAAAAAACTTATTCTCTACTGTTGCATCCAAATAAATTAATATATACATGATTGTTTGAGAATATACAACAATCTGTTGTTGCTCAACCATTTCAGTTTTATCCAACTCTATGTGGTCCCATTTGGGATTTGTTAGCAAAGATATTAGAGAGGTTTGTCATTTCCTTCTCTGGTTCATTTAACAGATGAGGAAACTGAGAGAAAATTTGAACTCAGGAAGATGAGTTTTTCTTACTCAAGACCTGATACTCATCTGTCCACTGTGTCACTTAACTACTCAGTACATATCATATAATGTTTAATGAATTAAACATTTCCATGGCAGGGAACAAAGCAGGTTCTTGTCCATATATTCCATTTATTTTAATGCTTTATACTTTCTATTTTTTATATTTATTTATTATTTTCTAATGTTTTTTTATTCTCATTTCATACAAATATGTTTTTTTTGCACTAATAAAATATACTTGTTTACAAGTAAACAAAATACCCCTCCCCCATGAATATAGATAGGCTTGCTTGGGCGAAAAAGTAAAGGGGAGAGAAAAAAAATTAAAATTAAAAAATAATAATAGTAATAATTGTAAGTATGGCCAGGTGGCGCAATGGACGAAATACCAACCCTGGAGCCATGAGCACCCGAGTCCATATCCAGCCTCGTAAACCCAATAATCACCCAGCCATGTGACATGCAAGCCACCCGATTCCCACTGCCCTGCAAAAACCAAAAAAGAAGAAAGAAAAAAAAAGACCCAAAATAAAATAAAATAGTAATAATAGTAGAGGTGGCTGGGTGGCAGACAGAGCATTGGCCCTTGAGCCAGGAGCACCTGGGTCCGAATCCGACCTCAGATACCCAAAGATCATTCTGCTATGTGGCTCCAGGCAGGCCACCCAGCCCCACTTGCCCTGCACCCTCCCCCAAATAATAATAACAAAAAATGTGCTTCAGTATTTGTTCCAACACCAACAACTCTGTCATGGGTGGATCACATTCTTTATGATAAGTCCATCACAAAAGGTACTTCCATATTTTTCCAATGTTGCCATTGCTGATCGCAACTCACTCCCTTCTTATTTCTCCACTACCATGTACTATATTTTCTCTCTCCTTTCACTCTGACTCTGCTGTAGGGTCACTGAGTGGCACAGCAGACAGATCCCTGGTCCTGGGGCCAAGAAGCCCTGAGCCCCCATACCACCCCTTATACCCAGAATCCAACTGGCCCTATGGTCCTGGGCAGGCCATACAATCCCAGCCCCTTGCAAGAAGTAAAAAAGGAAATGTGTTATACCTGAACACTGTCCCACCATGGTCCATCCTCTCCTCCTTTATTCACATCCCCACCCCTTCCCCCTGCTCCCCCCTCCTTCTTACTCCAGATGTCTATACCCCATTGAGTATATTTGCTATTTCCTCTCCTAGCCATCTCTGATGAGAGCAAAGGTTCCCTCATTCCCCCTTGCCTCCCCCCTTCCATATCATTGCAATAGCTCATTGTAATAAAAAAAAATCTTATTATGTGAAATATCTTGGACTATTCCCCCTCTCCTTTTTCTTTCTCCCTTTCCATTTCCCTTTTTTTTCCTATTGACTCCATTTTTACACCATATTTTTTCTTCAAATTCAGCTTTCTCCTGTGCTTCAACTATAAAAGCTCCCTCTACCTGCTCTATTAACTGAGATGGTTCATATGAATATTATCAGTATCATTTTTCTATACATGCAGTTCATCCTCATTAAGTCCCTCAAATTCCCCCCCCCCCCCAATCTCCATGCTTCACCTGAGTCCTGTATCTGAAGATCAAACCTTCTGTTCAGCTCTGGCCATTCCAAAAGGAACCTTTGAAATTCCCCTGGTTCATTGAAAGTCCATCTTTTTCCCTGGAAGAGGACATTCAGCCTTGCTGGGTAGTTCATTCTTGGCTGCATTCTAAGCTCTTTTGCCTTACAGTATATTGTATGCCAAGCCCTACGAGCTTCCAATGTAGATGCTGCTAAGTCCTGAGTGATCCTGACTGCAGCTCCACGATATTTGAACTGTGTCCTTCTGGCTGCTTGTAATATTTTCTCTTTGACTTGGGAGTTCTCGAACTTGGCTATAATATTCCTAGGGGTTGGTTTTTTGGGATCTCTTTCTCGGGGCGGGGGGGATCGGTGGATTCTCTCCATTTCTATTTTGCCCTCTGCTTCTAGAATATCAGGGCAATTTTCCTGTAATAATTCTTTGAAAATGATGTCAAGGCTCTTTTCCTGATCATGACTTTCAGGTATTCCAATAATTTTCAAATTATCTTTCCTAAGTCTGTTTTCCATATCAGTTGTTTTTTCAATGAGATATTTCACATTTTCTTCTAATTTTTCATTTTTTTGGTTTTGAAGTATTGATTCCTGATTTCTGGTAAATTCATCAATCTCCCTGAATTCTATTCTTTGAAGGATTTGTTCTCCTCAGAGAGTTTTCTTATCTCTTTTTCCATCTGGCCAATTTTGCTTTTTAAAGCATTCTTCTCCTCAGTAACTTTTTGAACTCTTTTATCCATTTGACCTAAGCTGTTTTTTAGCATGTTATTTTCTTCAGCATTTTTTTGGATTTCCTTGACTAAGCTGCTGACTTCATTTTCATGTTTTTCCTGCATCTCTCTCCTTTCTTTTCCCAGTTTTTCTTCCAACTCCCTCATTTGATTTTCAGTCTTTTTTGAGCTCTATCATAGCCTGAGCCCAATTTCTGTTTTTCTTGGAGTCTGTAGATGCAGGAGCTTGTGCTTCCTCATCTTCGGACTGAGTATTTTGATCCTTCTTGGGCTCATTTGCAAAATATTTCTCAATGGTCTTCCTCTTATTTCTTTGCTTGTTCATTTTCCCAGCCTAAGCCTGTTTTTTGGGGGTGCTGCCTGAGCTTTTGGGACACTCCCACAAGGGTCTCAGTGTCTGAGGTTCTGTCCTCCCTCCTGGTCTGTGAATGAACATAAGTGCCCCCCTCTGCCATGGGGCCGAGGTGCGGGGGGCCTGTTTTTCTATGGGGGGACCCTAGATTGGGATCAGGATCTGAATGTGGTCAGAGCCCCAGGGTCCTGTTCCAGAGGAAGAGGACAGAGTTAGGCAATCTCTCTCTTCACTCCCCTCCCTCAGCTCAATGGGCTCATGCCCTGGGGGCTCCTGCTTACTGACTCCACCTGCTTCTGTTTCCTGGATTTGGGCTGGGGAAAGACCAAGCTGCTAGATGTGTGCCTTGAGGGCTGGGCTCCACCTGCTCACTCTGGCAGAGGTCCCCCGCTGTTCTCCAACTTTGTGCCAGTGCTCCCCAGGCTGCAGCTCAGGATACTCCCCTGCTGCTGTGAGCCTGGGCTCCCAGCACCCTGGGACTGCCTCCGGGAGGCTGAAGTTCTTTGGCTCTGGTGGGCCACCCCTCTGGTGGCCCACCCCTCCAACCCCGGGGAGCAGAGCCTTTCTGCTCTTTTCCAGGTTACCTTGAGTAGGAGAACTGCCTCACTGGGTCCCTTTGTGGGTTCTGTCTCTCGAAATTTTAGTTAGAGTCCATAGTTTATGAATTTTTTCAGAGAGCTTCTAAGACTGGATCCCTTCATGTCGCCATCTTGGCTCTGCCCCCTCTGCTTTACACTTTCTAACCTATTTCTCTTTCCCTATACTAATCTTACTCATAAGACTTCCCAGGGAGTTGTGAATCAATAGAGTGTAGGCTGTACATCTGTCTTCTGTTACCAAGACTACCAAGAGTTGGCAATGTTGGTCCTTTCACTTGCTTCCCAAGGAAGTTTACTTATAATAGGAGTAATCCCACCATTTTTTCTTCCACTATGGCCCTTTACTCCTAGAACTTCAAGTCTTATAGTGACCCTTTCACCCCTGAGACTTCCCAGAAAGCCTTATAACCATCTGAGATTCAGGACTTAAACCCATAACTCCATTACCCTACATGAAAGTTTCTTCTTAGATCATACTCACCTTGAACTGTGAGTTCTTGCCTCTTGTCTCAATTACCAAGTCATACCTTCACTGATTTTTGCCACTAGGAAGGTGGTCTTCCTGGGCCTCACAGGAGACAATATCTCCACCTGCTGTAGGAATGGACTTTGAGAGAAGACTTTGAAAAATCTAATAGCCTAACTCCTTTCTAGTCACTAATACTCTTCCTAAACTAATTCCTTACTGACTAACATGCTCTTACTGGAGCACCGTCTCCTCAGCCTAGTGATTCTGAACCCATAGCTATCATTGCAAAAATTCCATCCCCATGTCACACTTCCCAGTCCTTCATTCTCATGCCCTTTCACCATCCTGGCTTCATATTTATTATCTCTATGACCTTGGACAAGTTATTTGAACCTCTTTAGGCCTCAATTTCTACATCTGTAATAAATTTGACTGGTCCTCTACAATCCATTCTAGATCTACATCCATGAACCTATTATTAGATCAGTCTAATTATACTGATTAACTCCTCATCATCATCATCCTTATCATCCTAATCCTCATCTTTATCCTCTAATTGGATGATCAAGGATTATGATAATAATAAGAGCACCCTTACAGGGATTTTTCTGGATCCCACAAACATATATATATATATATAGGATCAACTATAAATTTCCCCAAGGAGGGACCCAATCCTTTGAAACTTCTCACAATATTAGAACAATCAATGAGACCAAGAATAAAACTACTGAATGGATAGAAACCTTTATCTATGGAAAATAGTTAGTCTCTGACTATCCTAGAGATAAACTTTGTGTAACACCAAGGAGGAGATATCTTACAGAAACACATATTTTTTTTTAACCTTCATATTAAAAAAAATTAAATCCCACAGCATTTTAAATAACCATAAGAAAAAAGGAAGCTGCCTAGAGCCACTCTGAGTAATGTCAAAAGCTCCCACCATGGTGAAAGGAATAATGAAAAGGAATCTCAAATTCGCATTCATTTGCTTGGTTAAGCTTTATTGTTATCCCCTTTTCTCTCTTTTGTACTAATCTTCCCTAGGACTGCTGCCAGCCAGGCCAAGCTCAAACAGCGGTGTCAATTCGAGGGTCAGAGGGGTCAGCAGTGACACCCGATTTAAGTGTTATTCACTCTGATGCCATGACAAGACAGATATAGCGCAGTCTGACTGAAATGATGTATGTTAAATTTGTTGCAAATTACTGGCATGATGAATCTATTGATGACCCATTGCAGCTGTCAGGACGTCTCTATCAGTCTCTTCCTTATGTTTCTTCCTGCTTCTCCATCCACCCCTCCCCCCCAACCCCTGGATCACAGCTGCAAAACATGTGTTTATTCTAAAATCACTCAATACCTCAGGAGGTGAACCGGCAATGATTAGATTTATCAAATTTTAGAGTAGAAAGTGTCTTAAGAAAACAACTACTCAATCCTCTCATTTTCAGATGAGAAAACTGAGGATCATAAATGTGAAGTGATTTGCTTAATGTTAGTCATTTGGACAGTAACAGAGATGGAGATCATTGAATCCCTCATACAGGGATACTTGGATCATGGCTTTAGAGCTAAAGAGACCACAGAGATCAACTAGTCCAACCATTTCATTTTAACTATAAAGAGATTGAAGCCTGAGAAGTTAATTGACTTACCCCAGGAGCTAACAGTAAGTGAAATAGAATTTAAATGAAAGACTTTCTTATTCCTAGTCCTATATTCTCTCCACTCTTATTATATCTTACTAGGATATCACATATTGGTTGTTAGTATTATGCTACTAAAGAAAACACACCTAACATTTCTTTAAAGGTATTCTAAATGAGAGGTTATATGGCATGATGGAGAAAATGTATATATAGATATTTATTTATCATTTTATATATATGTATATATATATAGATAGATCTAAAATAGAGATATAGATAGATAAACTATAGATATGAATATATCTAGGAGTAGGGAACAGGTTCTTGTCTTGTCTTTACCACTACCCAGCTGGGTAACACTGGTCAAATGACCAGACCTTTGTTTCCTCATCTACAAAATGAGTGATTGGGATCAGATCATTTCTAAGCTTCCTTCCAGTTCTAAAGAACTCTGTTTTATGAGTGGTACTGAAGTGATGAGAATGAGAAGAAATGAACATAGGTACAGATGTACACAAACCACTGTATCATCATTTTAAGCAACTTAGGAAACATTTTCAATTTTTACAAACCAATAAACAAAAACCACTATAAAATGGAGTTATCCTGGGAGTGAAGGGGGGGGGTAATGTCTATGAAAGTGGGGGGGAGGGGGAGAGGTGATAGTAAAAAATTGTTTTCATCTCCCCACATTGTAGGGGGAGGGGTAAAATTGTTTGGTTCCTCATAAATTTCTTAGATGACTTAGAGAAACATTTGGGAAACAAATGATACTATCTTTTCAACAAAGTATGAAAACTAAAATCATATGGCACCTCAAATGGATTGTCCAATTTAAGCCTCCCAACATCCCTGACTAGGTATTCTCTCTTTCATTTTACAGATGATAAAACTAAAACTTGAAGAGGTTGTGATTTGCTCATGAATACACAACTAGTAATTATCACAGGCTGGATGTGAGTCCAGGCTTTCCTGGGTCATCCCACTGACCACTATACCATGCTCCCTCTCAACTCAAAAAGATACATTTGGTCCTTCTCATCATAGTTCTCAAGAATTCAAATGTCAATAGCTATTCTACAGTCTGTAGTCACCTGATTTCCCCTATTTGAGTACTTAAAAGTGACTTTTGTCATAATAACATAGCAATAATTTAATGTCCCCCTCTGGTCTTTCAACCATATCATGTATTTATCCATTATCACATTCAAAAACTCTATTACCTTAGATTGATGTTATAATCATCACATAACACCTTCCCCTCCCATTATGTCATTTAAGAACAGAATTCAGTTAAAATGACTTGAATCTTTAGTCTACTTAGTGGATACATCTTTCCCTTCAAAATATCATGTTGCTCTATTTGTGAAGTTTATAACTGGAAATCTTTGAGTCACTTCTTATGATTTGATATCACTAGATATAATTTGCTTGATGTTTCCCTGAAATCTAATTGTTGCTTCTAAATCTTTCTCCACCCCTTTCTTATGAGAAAACTGCATTCTGGGGGCTAATATTCACTATATATTTCTTCACAATGTCATTAAGAAGTAAAGAAAAAATCCATGCCCTGGACAATTCAATAGATTGAAAACACTGTTAACTTTTGTTCCTCCTTTCTTTTTATACTCTTCCCCCGCCCTCTTGCTCTTCTCAAGTAAAATCTTTGCCTCCAGGTGAGGTAGGAGACCTATAAGGAGAATCTTCTTCCCATATCTCTCAACACCAATCTAAAATTCTGTCATTAACTTACCCCAAAGAAATTAATTTCTAAAATCTAAAAGTAAATCATTATTCTCATACTCTAAACTCCCTCCTTAAGTCTTCAAATTCATCCCTCTTTTTTTTTATAAATTAATCCATTGCTTTCTTTATTTAATATTCCCTGTTTAATTAATGCATTTTAGACATAGTTACAAATGATCTTAAAATTACAAAAAGATCAGGCCAGAAGGAGATCTCAGAAGCCATCTCACCCAACCCATATCTGAACAGGAATGTATACAAATACATTAATTCAGTCTTTGTTTGAGGACCTTCAATGAGAAGGAATCCACTACATCCTAAAGCAACCTGTTCTACTTTTTAATAATTCTAAGTATTAAGAAGAGATCAAAATATTCCATTCTGAATTATCAATCACCAGTGCTCTTTGTTCTACTCTGGAGACAACCAGAACATCTCTGATGCCTACTCCATAGGCTAGGCCTTCACATACATAAAGGCAACTATCATGAGCAGTCCTCTATGCTGAAGATGCCCAGATTCTTTCACCAAACACCATATGACTTGATTTCAAGGTTTTCACCATCCTGGTTAGAGTAAAAATAACAATAATTTGGAGGCCATCATAATGGAATAAAATAATTACACAACAAATTTAATTAGCTTCATTTACGTATCCTTAGACACCATTCTATATTTGTATCACCATTTATAATTCTTCACTTTTCCTTTGTGCACTTCTGGCTAGATGGTCTCTTTTTTCACCTTTCCAAGGATTCTTTCTTCATTCTTTTGAAGACTATTGGAGGGATGGAAGGAGAGAAGACAAATAACTTTATTTTACAGAACAGGAAACAAGGAAATTCTACTTAATGGAAACGTCAAAGCTAATCTAGAAAAAGTAACCACAAAGCTTTTAATCTCCACTTTAATCCTGACATTATCTTTAAAACTACTTATTAAATTCCTAACCATATGCGCACATTTTCCATATTGTATTATATAAAAATAATTTATACTATGTTTCCAAATATGTTGCATCCAATATGTGCATTGTCTGACCTAATCCAAATGTGGAAGAATAAATTAGAACTTAGAATAAACTTCCAAGAGTCTTTAAAAGGGGGCTAATGGTAATGTAAATTCCATATAACTCTTACTTTAGGAAAAAACAAATAAAATAATGAAACTATTAGGATTCATTAATGCATGTGAAGAAGTTGTCAATAGTCAACATTATGTATATATGTGTGTAAATGTGTGTGTGTGTGTGTGTGTGTATAATATATCTGTACATATTCTGTTTACCTCAAGTAAGACCATCAAAATAGTCTTAAACAATAGTCTTAAACATCATTTTTTCTGATCTACTAACTTCCACCATGATTTTTAGAGGACTTATTAAGAAGAATGCTACTCATTTTTTGATAGAGAGATGATGGACTAATATGCAAAAAAATGCATTTTGGACATGAGTAATGTGTTTGGCTTAACTATATTTATATGATACAATGGTTCATTGTTTCTTTTCAATGGATGGAGGAAGAATAGAAGGAAAGATGTATTCTTGATAATTGACAAAAATAGAAAAATAGTAAAAAAAATAAAATCTCAGTGAAGGCCCATCTGGTAAATGTAAGATTAGCATGACTAGCTATAATTTAATAGGCAGAAACATTAACTTCTCTTGGATAGTTGAGTCTCTAGAGTAGCTATGGCCATGACTCCAAGTTTCATTTGTTCCAAGTCCCTATGATGCCTTAAGATGATCAACTCATTATTTCCAAGTCTCTCATGTTCAAAGGTCCATTGAAAACAATGGAATATGTGGATTGTAGTAAATCCAATGATGCCTATTTACAATTGCTCTTCTAAAAGTGAGGGTAAGAGCAAGCAAAGGATCGCGAAAATGTTAAATTTGTTATCTCTTCATAAATCGTTTAAGATGAAGAATTATTTTTTAAAAAACTTTATTTATTTGCCTAGACTTGACTGTTGTTGAAGATATCATGACTTTTACTTTTTTATTTTTTAGGGTTTTGCAGTGTGTTTTGAAGGAGAAGAATAAGAAGAACAAATTAGATCAGGGATTACCAATTAGGTACCTTATATTTGAATTTCAACTATTCTCAGAAGCACACCTACACAAAGCTTCACTGTTGGGACCCTCATGATGAAAATCATCAGCTGGACTCTCACAGCCCTTTATAGATTTTCCATAAACATGGTTCCTTTTGAACTCTGAAGGGCTTTACACATGGGCAACACATGCAGAAGGAAGAAAGGGAGCAAAACGAAAATCACTCCCATGCTTGTAGGAGTGGTTTTTACCTTTTAGAATAAAAGCAAGTTAGGTGGCCAAAGCAAGGTTTAAAAACAATCAACTTCACTTGTTACCATCTGAGCTGTTTCATTCCTTTCTCTGACACACTACCCTGAATTTCATTTACATTTCTATTTAGAATTGATGCTTCTCTAAGTTTTGCATCTAGACCAAAGCTGCTGCATTTTTCTAGAGTATGATTAGGAAAAAAGTTTTAATTCTCCAACAAAAAATGAATAAGGAAAAACACCAAACTAGCAACAGTATTCTTGATTTTGTTTTTATTTTGATATGTTTTTACAAAAAGCTGTCCATATCAGTATGGGGGAAAGTATTATTAACACACCTACATTTGAGCCTTATGTTAAACTTGGAATGTCTCTTTAAGAGTCATGATAAATTAAACCCAGCAGGATGAATTCCTCAAAAATGAAATTGGGTACTCAGCTGTTTTTCATTATAAGATTTAAAAAATAAATAGTGTTTCCATTTGTTATTTATGTACTTGCAGACTGTAATAGTCGTAATGATTAATACTGAATTTCTAAATTTATTCTAAAAAGGCACTTCATAAATATTGAGCAGTGCTATTATCTGCAGGTATGTCAATTTATTTTATTAAAATGGAAATTCAGTAATCATCAATAAAATGATCTTGTGTGTTTCAAAAAGCCACAGACATAATGAACCAGACCATGCGGGCTTTTTTCCCCCCAAAGACAATTTCTGCCTCACTCCATACACTATCCCCAAACAAACAAGCAAGAAATAGTTATCTCTCTGAATTTGACTTAATCCCATGGAATCTTTTCAATACACACAAGTCCATTTCCATTTCAGTCCCGGATTCAGGAAGGGATTAGATTCAATGTGGAAAAATTAATGATGATGTTGAACATCAGAGGGTCTTGTAAGTCACTTTGAATTCCTGCCTATAAAAAAGGCCCATTCTATCTCTGAAAACTTGAACTGCATTGCAGAAGTTGTGAATCATGCCCACTCCTTATATATCTTAAGCAGGAAATATTATTCCCCAAATATCTCAGAGTTCTTTACAAGCTTTATCTTGTTAAATACTCTCAGCAGTTCAGTGAGACAGGTCAGAATTAGTGTTTCTTTTTTTTTTTTTTACTCTTAATAAATAAGGAAGGAAATACAAGCTTTGGAAGCATAAGTGACTGCTAGAGGACATGTATAAAGTCAGACATAGCAGCAGTCAGAAACATCACTTTTCCATACCCCTGATTCCCACAAAGGCTTCTCTAGGAATGGCCTATACAATGCAGAGCAAAACCAAAAACTGTATTTCTAAAGGCAAAAAAAAAGTAAAAAAGAACAGTTTTTAATTTTTTTCTTGATACTCTGAACCATCATTAAAAAATCTTCCTTAATCAGGTCTCAATATACATTGCTTCCCTATTACTCCCTACTCCCTTGTGCAAACTTTCTACTGTAGTCCTCATAATCTATTCATAGTTCTTTGAATGAACATTGAATTTGGCTATCTCAATAACTTTACTCATTATGCTCACCCTATCTGGAATGCTCTCTATCCCCTCTAACCCTTGCCCATCTTCAAGGTGCTATAAACAACCAATCAGGAAAATGGAAGGCTAAATGGAATTACATTTTTAATTCTCTAATTCTCCCTCTAGATTTGTGTGTATTAGAATGTTCATTTCCTTATGGATTAGAATAGGTTTAAGAAATAAAATTGCTATTTATATAACAGTATTTAATCTCATTCTCTTGCATGAATGAGATGCTATTATACAAACTCTTATTCCACATCTTTTTAACATTAATTCATATTACTCTAAGATCAAAGGTTTCCTACCTATCCTATCACACTTTAGGAAAGGTTCATTTTAATAAGAGTTTTTATTTTGTCAGGGGTGATGCATATTGAAAAATAAACACCAAATAAATATGTCCAGAATGCAGACTGTTGTCTGGGATGGAAGGAAAGGAGCAGATGTTAGCCTGATTTTGTTTCATAATCCACTTGATGACATGATTTGTGAGCTCATGGAGTGACTGCTAGAGGTCCCTCAAAGTCACATATTCATGACTTTTAATTTTGCAGAGGACTTGTCACAAGTGTAAAAATTTGCTTCCCTAATATTTTTTCAGTTGTTTATACCTGTTGAACATGTGATACCTCAAAATAGTTGCTGCAGTTTTGGTAACAAAATAAGTCCATTGAACTGGGGATAGAACTATGCCCAAAGATGGTCTATCACTGGAACTTTGTCATAACCCCAGACTTAACTTCAAGTTGATTCCTGAAGGCCTATGCTGCTAGGAAAGCTAACCACAGTCACCTTACACCAGTTTAGAGCAGTTATTGAGTTCTAACTTTAGCATAAAGACTGAATCTGAATTAGTTTAAGTGACTGTGTTTTATGGCATATGATCATCTTGTTCCTTTCCCATCACTTGGAAATCTGCCTAGCATGCTATTTTCACTTCAAGTTGGTCATTAAAACAGTAATAATATAGTACAATGGAAAAGGGCAATAGATTTGGAACTAGAAGATCTAGTTTCAAGGCATTACTCTGCCTCTTTCCTCTGACCTTAAACAACTCATTAAACGTTTAGCTCTGTTTCATCTGTAAAATGGATTGACTGACCCTGAGATCCCTACCAACTCTAAATCTGTGTACGAATTTGAATTTGAATTTGAATGTCAACTCTTCCTTGAAACTACTAAGAAATCCACCATTGATAGTGATGTCATCCTTCTTTACTTCAGGGGGATAAATTTGTTAAAAAAAAAAACAAACAGGTATTTTTTCTCTCCCCAGTGAGTTTCTTCAAACGAGGCATCTTTTCAAGTTTTGTATCTTTCCCTCACCTTTCAAAGTGCCTTGGCTTAACAAATTCCTAAGAAATATTTGTTGCTTCATTGACAACTCAAAACCATAAGGCTGGATTTCTCCACTGGAGGGTGGAGGAAGAGGCAGATAAAATTAACAAATTAACATTAACACAAAGTTAGTTTTGTGTGAAAAATATTTATATTTGTATAATATATGTGACTTTGGACAAACCTTTTCACCTCAAGCAGCTTCTATTTTCTCATGTATCGAATGAGAGAGGTTAAATAAGATGGCATTAAAGGTCACTTGCAGCTCTTATTTTAATCATCCTTGGAAATATGAAAGACAGAATATAATGAACCAAGAAAAACTTCAAGGTTTTTGCCTCACCATCTTCTGTACCAAATTAGTTATATAATTTTAAATTTATCTAGAAGAATTCACTGTTTAGAACAAATCATGACATATAAAATCTTCACTAAAACACAGGTTCTAATCATAAAGATAATTTCAAACATTAATAATATTTTATAAAATGTTTAATTTACATTATCTTATTTCATGCTTACGATAACCCTATGAGGTAGATAAAGTTGACTATTTTGGCCTCATTTTACAGATGAGGGAACTGAGGTGGTTCACAGTCACACAACTAATTAGTGATAGAAGTGACTTTTTTTCAGTTTAAAAATTTATTTTATTTTCAATTTAGGGAAAAAAACAAGCATTTCCATAATACTGTACAATGAAAAAGATGATTGCCTATGAAACTGCAAATCTACCGTATGCAATTTGTTATCCCCTCCAACTATACAGCAAAGATATTGGGTAAATTTTCTTTTCTTTTTTCTCTCCCCCCCCCCAAGTCTAGTACTATACTCAGTCAGTCTATCAGCATTTATTAAGTGCCTGCTGTATGCCAGGTACTATATATTAATATACTATATACTATATACCAGTCACATATATTATGCTGGGTATACAAAGAAAAGCAAAAGATAATCCCTTCTCAGGGTGGCTAGGTGGAGCAGTGGATAGAGCACTGGCCCTGGAGTCAGGAGTACCTGAGTTCAAATCCAGTCTCAGACACTTAATAATTACCTAGCTGTGTGGCCTTGTGCAAGCCACTTAACCCCATTGCCTTGCAAAAACTGAAAAAAAAAGGTAATCCCTTCTTTCAATGAGTTCACAGTCTAATGGAGGAGACAACAAGAAAATAACCATGTACAAACTATATTATTTACATATATATGTATCACACATAAATATCTGTATATAATGTATATTTGACTGTATCCATATGTGAGTATATATATATATATATATATATATATATATATTTGTGTGTATATATATTTGTGTGTGTGTGTATTTCTATTATATTTAGATTTAGATATAGATATAGGTTAGATATATACAATTGGAAAGTGATAGCAAAGGGCATAAAAAAGACTCCAGAAATCATGCTACCCAATTCTCTAATTTCACAAGGAAGGAAGTAAACTATATGGAGGTTAAAAGAAACTTATTCAAAATCATTCAGATATATTGTTTGTGGAAACATTTTTTAGGTGTCTGGTTCACATGGACTCCTACGGAGTCTTTTAATAAAGGCAGACATTTATTTAGTAGCAGATGGCTTGAAATAGCCAATCAATTAAACAAGGACTGTTAACCCTCTGGTATGTTCAATACTGCTAGGGAGCAAGAGAGGGGCATTCAATCTGTGGTCTAATTCCTTAGAGAAATATCCAAATATCTCTCACTCTTCCTTTTCCTTCATTTTGTCCTTTCTCTTACTCAATCTTGCACTTAGACTTTGCTAATTCTCAAAATCTACAGAAGATTTTTTGACTTTTTAAAAGTACAATTTTGAGGTTTTTGAAACCTGGGAAAAAATTAGACATGGAATAGCGCTCTCACTGGTCCTATCAAACTGGAAAAGGCTTTGATTATAACTGGTGGTGATAGGCAGTATTTAAGAATGAGCCTAATTTTGAAGCAGCATTTTACCAGAAGTTTGCATGTCATATGATGATTTTTTAACTCATGAAATGAATGGAAACACAAAACAACTCTTAATGATATTCAAATATCCTGCATATCCTGCAATGGTCCAAGCAAAGATCAGTTAATATCTGACAACCTATCAGTTAACAAACATTTGTCCAGCATCTACTAAATTTCAGTCAGTCTGCTAATTAGTAGAAATATATATTTTTAAAAAAACTTGCCCATACAAAGCATAGATTTTCAATGGAACAGAGACTGGGCAGAAACAGCATGCAAATGATTAGTTGCACACAAGATACAGAGTAGGAAAAATGCAAACTTAATTAGGAAATTTCTAGTACCTTTGGAGACCAGGAAAGGTTTCTTTCTGATCATGCCATATGAACCGAAGGACCTAGAAATTTCAGAAGATAGAGATAAAATGAAAATATTCCCGGTATAGTGAAGAATACATGAAGATGGAAGATGAAGCATACTGTTAAAGGAACTGCAAGTGAGACAGTAAAGGGATTCAGCAGAGCACGTAAAGAAAATGCAAGAATCCCATTGCTGGATCATCCACACATTAATTTAACTATTGGTATTTAATATGTGGTTTTTAGCTAATAATCCCTGTCCATTGAGTTGATGTATTACTAAAGATACTGAATCTTAGGTAGCAACATTGAAACTCTAAAGATATTATAATCAATAAATTTTTAAGCTCAATGAGTATTGAGGGTCCATGGAAGATTTATGAGGTTATATAGATAAGAATTTCTTGGAACAGAGAAGCCTGTGGAGGGGCTGCAATCTGTATGGATCTGTATGCAATCTCTATGTACACCTACGGAAACCTAAGTACTCCAAGTATCCAAAACTAGCAGGTGAAAGACATTAATAAATATTCAAGGGTCTTAGGTCAATTTTACTTTGTTTTATATTACTGTGCAAATAGTAAAATAAGGCAGAGTTGTACTTAATATTATTTTCTATGAATATAAGTGAACCTAAAATCAATAAAACAATGTAAAAGAAGTCTTCCTTTTATGTGATAATTACCAAGGTGGGCAATGTACCAGGGGCTTCAGTGCTTTGCATTCCAGTAAAGATGAGATTCCAAGAGATCTTAAGTGTTTCACTCCAAGAATCAATTCTATGGCTCAAAGATAGACTGAGAGTACCTGGGTTCAAATCTGGCCTCAGACACTTAATAATCACCTAGCTGTGTGGCCTTGGGCAAGGCACTTAACCCCCGTTTGCCTTGCAAAACCCTAAAAATAAAAAAAGACAGACTGAAATCAATTGTATACCTCTTTTTTGGGCCAAGATAATTGGCTTGGAATGGACTGAGCCCAAGGATGCAATGATAGATACTTGGCTCTAGAATCATAGAATTAGAATCTGAATGGACCTAGGAAGTGATCTAATACAACTCCTTCATTTTACATATGAGCAAACAGTAATCCAAAGGGATGAGGTGATTTCCTTAAGGTCATAAGTGGCAGAACCATGATTCAATCTATGAAGATTATGCCTGACTACAAATGGAATATTTTCTCAAAGACCAAGTCTATTCAAACTTGGAACAGACTCTAGAACCATTTCTTTCCTCACCAGTATTCTTAATTTTGGGTGATCTGAGGTCCTCTTAAGGATTTGGTAGCAATCAGACCCATCTCTGCAAAAGAGCCATAAGATTACCATCTAAGTAATTACATTGGACTACTTAGTTATCAGAAAAAAAATTCTCAGGCAATAAATATAAATTAATTGAGATCTTATTAGATCTTGGGCCACCTTGAAAAAAAGAAAATAAAACAACAATTCTAAACCAAGCACTTCCTTGATATGAAATGAGGATATATTTTGTTTTTAAATTCCATTAGTAACTTCCTTATTATATTTCTCAGTGTGTTAGAGCAATTGGTTTTGGTAATATAACCCATAAGGCATGCTGATGTGATGGGAAAGTTGTTAACATGATCCAAATTCTTTTAGGATTATTGTATTAGTGACTTCCCTGTCATGTTAGCACCCCTTTTGTATCATATTAGCAAAGGCAGCCCCCGTAAATGCAATAAGAGACTTGACTATGCAATATGTACATTGCTAATAAGATTTCTCAAATTATATTACTAGCTCTCAGAACAGGTTTTTCTGGTGATAAAATAAATAAATACCATGGTGCCATGGCTGCCAGTGTGGAATCACATTCAATACTTTATCACTGAAGCAGCCCAGGGTGCTGCTAGCCGGCTCCTGACATTCTCCAGGACATGCTGAGATGCACACGATGAGAAATGACATGAGTGCCAGTCACCACAGCAGCAGAAGAAATCACCTGGCTGAGTGAGAATAAATAAATGCATCTTTTAACTGAGGAGATTTTGCCAAATGCAAAAAATACTTTCAGATTAACATTGGAATCACTATCAGCTATATGGTCATATTTAGCTCCAAATATGTAAGCTTCTGTTTTAACTTTTATAACTAACAAGGTTTCCAAAGTAAATGTTGAGTATGTATATAAGCAAGAGTTGCTCTTCACTGTAGTCACCATGGGTACCCTACCACTTAGTCCAGTCATGCCAACATTATTCATACCATTTTGGGAATTCCAGTGATTCTGAAAGAATCAAGATTTCTGTTTCATTGATAAGAGAAAAGTTTCTTTCTTGAATAGCTTTCCTCACTGACCAAATCAGTGACAATCTGATGAGACTAGGCTATTGTCATCTTTGTTTGGAGGGGATTTCCTTAAAATGTTTGCTTTATTCTTTTTTTAATGTTATTTCATTTTATTTTTTCCAGTGACACCTAAAGATAGTTTTCAACATTCATTTTTTAAGCTTTATTGAAGGAAACTTAGAAGTGATCTAATCCAACTCCCTCATTTTACACATGAGTAAACTGAAACAATGCTTTTTAAACATATTTTCTACCATTTTCCTTTCCTTCTCTGCCCTCCCTATGATAGCAAGTAATATGATATGTTACACATATATAATCATGTTTAATATATTTCCATATTAGTCATGTTGTAAAAGAAGAATCAGAACTAAAGGGGAGAAAAACCATGAGAAAGAAAGAAAAAACATAAAGTAAGTTTTGAAAAAGTGAAAATGATATCCTTTGGTCGGCATCCATACTCCAGAATTTTTTCTCTGGGTGTGGATGGCATTTTCCCATCATATCTTTCAGAATTGTTCTTGATCACTGAACTGCTGAGTTAAGGCCATCATATCATCACATATTGTTGCTGTTAATGTGTACAATGTTCTTCTGGTTCTGCTCACTTCATGCAGCATCAGTTCATGCAAGTTTTTCCAGACTTTTCTGAACCCAACTCCTCATGATTTCTTATGGAGAACATTCATATAACATAACTTGTTTAGTCACTCCTCAACTGATGAGTATGCCCTCAACTTCCAGTTCTTTGGCACTGCTAAAAGACCTGTTATAAATCTTTTTATACATATGGTTCCTTTCACCTTTTTATGATTTCTTGGGAATATAGACCTAGTATTGTTGAACAAAGGGCATGCACAGGTTTTAGCCCTAAAATCGCTCTCCAAAATGATTGGATCAGTTCACAACTCCACTAACAGTATATTTGTCTTATTCTTAAGGCAAAAGTGTCTCTCATGCTTTCTAAACCTTTATGGATTAATGAAAAGACCATTGGAACTAGAGTCAGAAGGCATAGGTTTTTAATTGACATTCTTAGTTTTGCTACTTGTAGCTGTGTGACTTTGGACAAGTCCAATAACCTCTCTGAACCTCAAGTTTTCTCATCTGTAAAATAAGTGAGTTGGAATGGATGCTCTGTGAAGTTCATTTTTGCTAAAAGTCCTATGACTTATCCATTGCTCTAGTAAGAGAATGACCGGAGTAGTCCTGACTATCAACCAGAGGGCATCGGACTAGAAGCCTTGAGCCACAGGCATCTCTGAAATATGCATCTTCTACTTTAAGATGACTAATGCCTACAGAAAAGTAATATATTTATATATTGATGATTCAAGAAGAATTTTAGGGTCTATTGTGAACAAGACATTCTTTTAGTGACTTTTTGGGCTTGCAGAGAAAAGAAGAGGAAAGCGACATGGAAGAAAACTCATGATTCTATCCATATAGTAAACTCCTACTGAAGGAACTCCTTCCTGAGTGCTGAACATCAGTTGCTATGCAAATAACTGGCAATGAGAATTACTCTTTCAATGATTTACCCAAGGTCACACAAGCACATTAAATATTGAATGTAATACCTCCTGCTTATTTCTCTAACTACAGGTGAAAAGCTAATATATATCAGAAACAACTTGAAGATAGGTTTTTCTTATTCTGAAACCTGATCTTTATCTAATACTTCATGATGCCTCTTAGTTTCAGAAGGAATTATGCTTCTACATACAGTTCTCAATCATATATGGTAATATGAATAGCATTGAAGATCTGAAAATCCACAGATAAACACTATTTAACTTCATAATTGATTTTTAAAAATTCACAATTGCCTTATATACGAGGTTAATGTTCTTAAGTAAATGCAATTCCTGGAGCATTTCCTAATTGATATTGGTGAGGAAAGGTACCCAGGATATTTCTTTTACTGATTTACATAAGTGATGTAAGTGAAAATTCTTGATGGTGAGGTGAGATATTATTATAAAATTCTTTGCATGGTTGCAAATGATTAGCCAAAATGGAGTCAGGGCTTTTGAGAATGTATGGTTTAGGCCTGTGCAAGTCTACAAGGGACATCAAAGATCATGTTGGCCAGTGGGGAAAACTGAAGCCAGGATAAATTAAGTGATCACATGCCCTAGATTATATGGCTTGTTAGTGACTAGAGCCAGAGTTGGAACTTTGCTTTCTATACCACATTTCCTCTCTTAATGAAGTCAAGGACTAATAGCAGACTCACTCCTGTCATAGTGTTCTTTGATTCCTGACAAAATACAACTTGATTATAGCAAGAAAAAAAATACAAAAGCAATTTTCTTTAAGAAACTAGGGCCTCTTCAATAAACTCAAATTTCAATTAATAAAATGACATAGTGAAAGTACATTAAATATTGAATGCAATACTTCCTGCCTATTTCTCTGACCACAGGTGAAAAGATTTGCCCTGACAATCCCATCTCTGACAAAGAAGCATTAAATGATGCAAGTCTTGGAAACAGCCCCTCACCATCAGAATTCAGGCTTCCATACTTGAAAAATGAAAAAAACTTCCCAGACCAGGAAGATGAGGCCAACATCTCTTCCCTGCCTTCATACTCCACTTCCCCACCACAGCACATACCTTTTCATATCAGAGGACTCTAGAATCTATTTCCTTAGCCATTCCTTGGGGTTTCTGCATGTACAGCAACTTCTCTATGCATGGTGGGTATAGTTAGTACTTTTATTTGCCACCAAAGTAGCAAATTACCCTGTAAACAGCCCACCAGAGCTGATGGGTAATTGAATTGTAACTGTTGACTTTAGACATTTGGTACATTTGCTGCAAGAAGTAAATTTTCAAAACTTCATCTTGAAGCAGTCAGACAAAATGAAAGGTAATATTCTTTATCTGCCACAGATTGCTGCAGATGAACTGCTTTCATATGAGCTTAAATAAGATTTAGTGTATTCCATCCTTCAGCTGGCCACAATTGAGAGTGATTGTGATCAATACTGCCGGCCCTGCATGCAGCTCCTTGCATTGTGCATTACAATGGAGGAGCCACCGTATTCAAAATTTTCCTGTGTCAAATTAATTTCCATGTTATCCCCAAATTCAATTAGATGGGAACCCCGTGTAACTAAAAAAGTGTCCGACATCCCACGGTGACAAATTACGGTGCTTAGTGTGCATATCAAGGCGAAGTGTTGAGCCTTGCTAATCTTCTCACTAATTCTCAATTACCGTAAAATGAAGCCATAAATCACACAGACAGGGGATCGATGGAAATGTTGTTTTCAGGGTGATTGGCAGCCTCCCCAAAGGTTTTCTGTAAGTTGGTTTAAGGTTACCGTTCTCCAAGGGGGGAGGGGGCGGGATGCAAGGTAGGGTGTGGGGGGGGGGAGGGGGGAGAGGATAGAGTCTTGCTCAATCTCTATGATATAGGCCCACAGGCCTTTAGGGGATAGTGTGGAGGGACAGCACCAATTTCAGCCCATCAGACATCCAATTTTTCTCCTTTTCATACCTGCTGTAGTAAATGAGAAACAAATTAAATTTCACTCCACTATCTCCACAGAAACCATTTAAATTTTTCATGGAAACTAAATTGTCCCCAGACAAATAGCCCCCTGATTCTATGAAAATATACTGCAGCGCTGGGGACAGAAATAAATTTGTGTCACTCTGGATATGCCATTCTCTGTAATGTCATTCACCGCCGACCAATAAATGAGGCCCTCCCGGAACACAATGGCAGAGCCCCGTGCTCCGACGCATTTGCATTGTTCACCCACTCCGGAGCGGTCTAATATTCTCCCTGTTATTAATTTGCAGCCTGGGTTTTACATTCATGAGGCCAAGATTGAAATGTAAATGAGGCACAAAATAAGTAGTCAGCAGTAGCCCTGGCCGAGCAGCCTGTGTCATAGTCTCATGGACTTACATGAAAAGAGTTATCACTCAGAGAGATTAGCAGCTCAGAACATCAATCACAGCTGCAAGGAAACAATGAATAAAATCGCCCCGACATGAAGAAGGAAATTACAAGAGCTCTAAAGTGGAAAGGGAATATGTAATGGGGCTACCTGTTGTCAGAGTGCTAAAGGTGGCAGTAATAAAAGGATCCAAATTCCTTCTCTCTCTCTCTCTCTCTCTCTCTCTCTCTCTCTCTCTCTCTGTCTCTGTCTCTCTGTCTGTATACATATATATACATATCTATCTCTGTCTCTGTCTATATATCTATATATCTCTGTCTCTGTCTCTGGATATATATATATATATATATATATATATATATATATATATATATATAATTTCTCACTCTGTCTCTGTCTTTCTCTGTCTCTGTCTCTGTCTCTCTCTACATATATATTTTTTCTCTCTGTCTGTCTATATATGTATTTTTCTCTATATATATATATTTACATATATTTCTTTGTCTCCCTTTCTGTCTCTGTCTCTGTCTCTGTCTCTGTCTCTGTCTCTCTCTACATATATAATATATTTTTTCTCTCTATGTCTCTCTCTATATTTCTCTCTATAGCTGTATGTATTTCTCTCTGTCTTTGTCACTCTCTCCATCTCTCTCTCTCTCTCTCTCTCTCTCTCTATATATATATATATATATATATATATATATATATAATACAGATACAGATAGAGAGATAGAGATAGATTTTTCTCTGATTCTGTCTCTGTGTGTGTCTCTCTCTCTATATATATTTCTATATATGTATTTCTCTCTCTGTCTCTGTCTGTCTCTCTCTCTCTCACTCTGTGTGTGTGTGTGTGTGTCTCTCTCTCCCTTATTTCCCCTCTCTGGTGCTCTGCTGCTGGTATTTAAATCATGCATTTTTTTTGTCATCTCAATTTTTCTACTAAATGAGCCTCTATTCCTTGGCTGGAGGTATATGATGCCTCTCAATGCTGACAAATGGAAACCCACAGCAATGAGTTTGAAAGCCTGTGACTATATATATCACCCATTCCTATAAAGCTCCCAAAATCATGCATAACTTATTAATTATTTTTTAATTAAGTGGCTCCAGTTCCTTGAACACAGAATATGCCATCTATAAGTCAAGACAGGAAATCAGAGAGGTTAATACACAAGATTACCTATTTGTCTCTACATGATAATGATAACAATTTGTATTTATATAGTGCTCAAGAGCCTTCTAACAGATCAGCCAGGTAGATATTATTTCTATTGCCACTCTACAGCTAAGGATATGACAGACCTAGAGGTTAAGTGAATTGCCCAGAGTCAATCAATTAGAAGGAAAACAAGAAGAATTTGAATTCAGGTTTTCCCCATCTCAAGCACAATATTTAAGCCAGATTGATCAACATATCTCACAAAATTTGCCACTATAGCAAAAACTGAGTATGTTAAAGCATACTCTTTTTTTTTTTTTAGGAAAAAGTCAATTGGCAGATTGCTGAATCAAAGAATAAACTAAATCAAACTCAGAGACATAATTATACTTTATTTTCCACATTTTCCTACTTAAATATTACCTGTCAAAGGTAATGAATTCTGGAAAGTACTAAAACAAAACCCTCAGTTATAGTAAAGTAAGAACAAGATAGATTTGAACTCAGAAGACTAGGCCCGAATTTTAACTCTGACATTTGTGAACCCTCTGATTGTGAGAATCTCTCTGAAACTCAAGTCTCCTGACTTCTCATAGAATATACTGGGTTACTTCCCAAAGACATTGCAGTTGGGGAATGAGGAAAACCAGACTAAGTCCTTCCTTTTTCATGAATTAACTGTTTGATAGTGGGAAGCCCTTGGTTTCTAACAGTTTTCTGATTTACACATGTGAGTTGCTAATCTGTATTTCTAGAATGAATTCCCATTCTTGGAACTTCTAACATTCATGAAAATTAAAGGTCTGAAACCACTTTGCCTACTCTCCTCATATCCAAAACAAAATAAAAAAATAAAAATACAATTCTTATTTTCAGGGTTCTTGTGGTAGGTGTGCTCTATGGACTTTAAAGTACTATGTAAATATGAATTGCTTTCATAAGTAACAGTGAAAATATATGTATTAACTATGATTAATAATGAATATGAGAAAGATGAGCTAGTAAAATTTCTTTCAAGACAAATTGTTTGATTCTCCTAAGCCAAAGTTCCTTACTTCTAGAATACAGATATGACACAGGTTAGCTCAACAAAGAATCTTTATAATTATTCACCTCCCAAAGAGTTTCTGAAAATTCATTGGTGAGAAAGTACCTTGAGAATTTCAGAATTTTCAAAAAGGAAAGGAGCTCCCTCATTCCAAATGTGTAAAGTACAAGAAAAGCTTGCCAATTTAGACTGAAAGGAAGGGAAGGACAGTGTGACCTAGTGAAAATTCTGAATTATAAAATGTTTTTAAAGTATGAAGCTTAGCTGCTTTGAGTAATTCAGAGCAGGCTAAAAATTATTCCTGAGAGGATATGATTTAATGAAATGATAAGACTGATTCAGAGTTATCATATCTTTTACTCATATGAATGGAGCACAAACTGCTTACGGGAATGCATTTTTTCCTTAAATATTTTAACCATGCCCTACCCTCTACTCTTGTTTGCTTTATTGATTTGCATTCTGAAGAAAGAATTTGATTAAGCAAAATAAACTAACTAATCATCCATGTCAATTATCCCAAATTGTGGATTAGTGAAATCCAAGTCAATTTAAATTTATTGGCTTGACCTGTCTGAAGAACTTTCAATAGTAGTATATTTTTAGGACACTAGGGTATCACATCATACTGAGAACATTTATTAAACCATAATGTGTTTGCAGACAACATTGTGCTGATTTCATTAAGCCCTAGAAGAGTGTAGAAACTCTTAAATGAGATCCATAATCACTTAAAAGATTTTGGTTAAAGTATCCTCATGGGAAAAAAGAAACTAAGTGGATGAAAAAGTCCTATTATCCAAATTATAATATGAATAAATGTTGAATGAATAAATGAAAAAGTATGTATAGTTTACTTATGTCAAGCATCATGCTAAGTACTATTGGATACAAAAAAAGACAATCCCTACCCAAAGAAGCATATAATCAAATAATGTAAAATAAGGCATAAAAGGAAATGGTGATCACAGAAAAAAAATTTGGACAGTAAAGTGAAAGGAATGATGAATGGAGTCATAGAGAAACTGTTTGATATTTCTTTTCCAAGAACAGGAGTGCTAATTTAATTATTATTCTCAGGACTAGAGGTGGAAGGGTTTAGGGGAAGAGGGAAGGTTTGCACAGATGACCCAGGATTAGCAATATGGGGTTCTATGCTGAATTATAAATAATAAAAGTTTACCAGTCAAAAGCAGGAAGATTCAAGGTATTTGGTAGCTCATTAAATAGATTTTTAGAAAATGTCTAACTTCATCTGTGTATATACACAAACATATATGTATATGTTACATGAATATATAGGTAGACATTTGTATATCCACGTCCATATATATATATATATATATATATATATATATACATATATATATACATATATATATATACATATAATTTGTGATGTATGCTAGATTCTCATTGGGAAATTGGGCAGTGTTTCTAATAACCCCAAGCTTCTCCTTGAAACAAAGACTCATTCTTTAACATATGCCTCAAGTTAAGGCTTTAGTAGTGAGATTGTGCTGTGATTGTCCAGAAACAGCATTTCATTTGGAACAGATACAATGGTGGAGGAGGAGGTGGAGGAGGAGGAGGAGGAGGAGGAGACATTGATGAACCAGTCACCTTTAAGAATATGAGATATATAATAAGGGACAGACAACCTTTTTACCTTAGTGTTATCTTAGTGCTAAGAGAATATGGAAAAGTTATGGAATGACATGAACAAAAGTCATATAATGGAATGAATGGATATGATCATCATAGAGCACGATAGGCTAGTAGATGTTTTAGTTTCTTGGTTAACTGCAAATATGGTCCATCCAAGTAAAGATAAGGAGGTCAGCCTAGGAAAATGATCTTAAGAATTGATTTAGCCCTCCTGGTAAGAAGATAACATGATAAGGAAATGGGCAATATAAAAAGCCACCCTCTTTACTGTTTGTGGGCTTCTTAGATCCAAGACAACTTCTGGTTCTGTGTAGAGTCTCATGATTTGACCTCACTGAACTTGTCTTCACAGGGGAACTGGTAGAACATAAGCAACCCTGATCAATGTGTCCTTGTGTCTGCCACCATCTGAAAGGTTATTAAATAGTGTATCTCATTAAAGCTACTGCTTATTCACATACTTAGACTCTAAACACTTCACTGAATCAGATTTTATCCTTGCCTGAATAGAGGGAGTATTCAGAGATGAGATCACAAATATACCCAAAGCTGAAAACAGACTCTGTGAAGATACTGCATTCTTGAACCATGTAATAGGATCATAGAGGCACAAAATCTTAGAGCTGGAAGTGACCTCAGAAGTCATTTTAGTCAAACCACATGAATCTCATTTATCTAGCATCCATTTAAACACCTTCAGTGATGGGAAACACTATTCTTTGCAAGAACAAAATTCCATTGTTTTTAGCAGAAGATTTTAAACCTTAAATTGAACCAAAATATGACTCTTGTAGACTTTCACCTTATCATTTTAGTTCTATCTTCTTTCCACATGACCCTTTAAACATTTGAAGATTATTGTCATATACTGCTTCCCATCCTTACCTCAGCCCATTGTTAAATCTTCTCTAGGTGAACCCTACCCTGTACCTCCAAACTAAGCCTTCTATGGCATATTCTCCATTCTTCTCACATTCTCTCATCTTCTAGATGTGCTCTAGCTTTTCATTATGGAACTCGGAACTGTATACCATCAGATAGAGATGATGCTTCTAGGCCAGAACATAGAAGATTCCTCACCTCCTTTGCCAAACCAAAAGCATTACATTTCTAAGTTTAGCCTAAAATCACCTTCACTGACTTGATGCAGCATCAAGCTAATTCAGTTTGTTTATAATTATAGTCATTTTTCCCACAATATTCATGGTCCCTTACATTGCCTGTTCCCAAAAAGAATTTCTTTCTTTTGTTTGTTTTTTGCAAGGCAATTGAGTTAAGTGACTTACCCAGGGTTACACAGCTAGATAATCATTAAGTGGTGAGGTCAAATTTGAACTCAGGTCCTCCTGACTCCAGGACCAGTACTCTATCAACTGTGCCACCTAGCTGCCCTGTTTTCTTTCTTTCTTTTTCTTTCTTTCTTTCTTTCTTTCTTTCTTTCTTTCTTTCTTTCTTTCTTTCTTTCTTCTTTTTTTTGTTTTCCCAAAGAAAATTTCAAACCTATATTTGTTCAGATGTTTGCTTTTTCAATTCCAAGTACAGAATCCTATATTTATTAAATTTCATATTAGGAACTTGGGTCCATCATTTCAATTGTTTAGTATCTTTTGAGATCCTGTTTCTGTCATCTACCATATTAGGCCTTTTTCCCCATATGAATGCCCAATAGTGAGTACCTTTCCTCTTCTTTGAAAAGTCTAAGAGGACAGGATAAAATATGAATGACTCAGTGAAGTTCTTGGAGTCTAAGTATGTGAGTGAATGCATACCCCAGGGATATATCATACCCCTCAATAGCACATTTTAAGTTAACATATGACTACTTCTATATTTCTCAAGAGGTGGAGAAATAGATGAGTGGAGCAGTAAAACATAATAGCAAACTCATTAGAATTGTAGTGGAGTCCTTGTTCCAAATCTTAACTCCATCACCTATTCATATGACTATGAAAAAGTCATTTGACCTTTTTATAGCTTAGTTTCTTCATCTTTAAAATGGAATACTTTCACTTCCACTTTCACAGTGCTGTTGCTTATGAACCAGAAAGTGCTATATAAATGACCTATTACTATCATCATGATCATTAGTAATAAAATTTGTCTGAATTTTGATGATTTCCCAGGTATTGTTGAATTTACCAATCTTCACATAGAGAGAAATTAATTAAACCAAACAATACTATAATCTCCAGTATGTTGAAAAAGGTTCTAATTTCCTAGCTGCCATTCTTTTATCAGATGCCCTTATTCACTAACTTGAGAGAAATACAATTTTATTCAGTAGGAGTGATAGTATCAAAGCACACACACAGACACGCACACACACAAATATATTCACACCAATTCAATTTAAAATAGTTACTGGGGGAGGATGGAAAATATAACCAAAAATTAAGAATTGACTTAATAAAGACATAAAAGGGTATCACAATGAAATTCTACCCACATGACATCTAAGTACCAAAGTATTAAGCATGAAGTATATCATAAAAATTTCTGAGAGAAGAAAAAATATAAACATCCTTAATTTGAAGACCTCTTCTTTTGCTTCTATACAATTACTGACTAATTGCATGGGGTAGTACCTAAGTTGATTCTCAGGATGTGAAAATTCAGCTCATGGCTTCTCCAGGCCCTCTGGAAATATTTCTTCTCCCATTTACTCTTGCTATTTCATTTCATTTATTCAGTATCACTATCAGTAGAAGGTAGACAGAAGAAAAGAAAAGAACCTGAAACTCAAATGAATTCATTTGCTTCTTGTTAGCAGTTTTGATTAATTTTAAGTTTGTTATGCTAGAATATTGGTTTAAATTAGCTTTCTAGAGTCTTTATGAATTTCAATTATCTATTTTATTCCTGTCTCCCATTAACATGGATAATTGAGAATTAGTAGTAAGTAATCACATATATCCATAGCAAAAGTTCAAGTATATGCCATTGTGTCCCTTATAAATGATAGAACAGAAGAACTACAGGTTGAGAAACAATCATCCTGCCTAAATGTTCTTTCTATAATTGTGTCTAATTTACTGTGCAAAAGTGGGCACAAGTCTTCACCAAGCTTTTAAAAAGCAAATGCAGCTTACAGAGCAGGTTGTGACCAGCAAAGCTTCATACTCCCCCTTCCCTATCTCCTCATCCCATTGTCTTCACTCTTAGTGTCTCAGAATATCTTTTTAATTGCTTATCAAATGGATAGTTATTGTATCATAAAATCTTCAAAGCCATTTCCTAGTCCCATTCAGTTGTAGAGCTGAACTTTTATATGATGATATATCACAATGGATTATGCTAATCAGCTTGTTAATAGCTCTGCTGGAATTCACTCTCAGAGCATTAAAACAAACCAGTCCTTACAATGGATTAGGAAATGTTTTATATAGCTTAAGAACCAGGGACCTTCATGACAAGGCCAGTAAATAATGGTAGAATCTGAGAAGAATGAAGAAATACTAAGTTAAATTATTTATACATTAATCAAAAATACAGTTGTTAAGCAATATCATTAGTTCATCACTAATTGTTTTATGGATTTGTGATGAATTACTCATCTAAATGCAGCATGAACCCAGTCTATCTTCACATTCTAACTAGACTCCTATAAAGTCTGATTTCTTTTTTCAGAACCATAACAGAAATATAGCAAGGAATGGAGGGGCATTAGAATATCCCCTTTTTTCATTTTGACATTAAAATTTGGTTTATTTGTTTCTGCCAAGATTCCCAGAATAAGAATTGCTTGAAAATATCCAAATTGAATTCTAATACTTTTTAAAATTTTGTATTTTCATAACACCTTTAGTCTAAAGATCTTAAAGAACTATTGTGAGGATCTGATGGGAAAAATCATACATGTAAGTACTTTGGCATAATAAGTGGTATATAAATGTAAGTTTCTATTATTATTGTTTTTTAGAAATGAATTCAATTGAACTTGATTG
This sequence comes from Macrotis lagotis, assembly GCF_037893015.1. Taxonomy (NCBI): domain Eukaryota; kingdom Metazoa; phylum Chordata; class Mammalia; order Peramelemorphia; family Peramelidae; genus Macrotis; species Macrotis lagotis. The sequence goes on from NC_133658.1 coordinate 477,803,422, forward strand.
AATTTATTTTAAGAATAATAATATTAATGCTTATTGAATTTTATGTAAATTATGGAGAGGCAAACTTTTTTTATTTAATTTGGGCCCCCCAAAATGGAACAGACTATCTTGATAGGAATGAACTTCCAATTACTGGAATTATTTAATTAAAAGCTGTGTAGCCATTTGGGATTACTTCAGAGAGAAGACCAAACTTTCTATCCAACTACAAAACCCCATTGAGGCAGGAAGAACTTCCATTTTGGAAATATCCATGAAAGGAATTCTGGGATTGTCTGATTCTGTTAGTTTACCCAAGGAGATGGCAGAGTTTGGACTTTAACCTAAGATCCCTGATTCCCAATTCATTGATGGCTTACCAACATCTAAAGAAATAGAATGAGTTGGTTAGTAGACTGCTATGTTTGGGGAAGTAGGTATAGAACTATAGCTCAAATGAGTGATTGATCATATACAGATAAAATAATTATTACCAAGGGCATATGAATGCATATGAAAATTCAAGTAATTACAGAGAAGTTTGTGCTGGATGTGTCTGAACTACTTTGTTGTTGTTCAGTTGTTTCAGTTATGTCCAACTCTTCATGACTCTAGTTGAAGTTTTCTTGGCAAAGATGGAGTGGAACATTTCCTTCTGCAGTTCATTTTGCAGATGAAGTAACTGAAAGAAACAAGGTTAAGTGATGTGCTTAGGGTTATACAACTAGTAATCATCTGGGATAAGATTTGAACTCACCAAGCAAGATGAGTCTTCCTGAGTCCAGATCTGGTGCCCTATCCACTGCACCACCTGGCTACTCCAAACTACACCATTATACTTTTGCCTTCCAGTTAAATGTTTAGTAGATAGAAATGTAAATATGTGCTCTTACAATTAAATGTTTTAATTTACACTTGCCTATATGTTGCATACTGAACTCTTTAAGAGACAAGATTATACTAGATCTCCCCTACCTCAAAATAACAGCTATGATATGACCAGTCATCTATTATGAAATATGAAATAGCACTTTTCAAGAGTGGCAAAATTTGCCACACAACAGATCAAGCCCTTTTGCATCCTCTTAACTGTCATAATTAAGGTCTCCAGACTTCCAAAGTTCATATCTAGAAGTGGAGGTAAAGCTATCACTTCAATAATTAAAGTACTAAAAATCTATCACAATATTGAAAAAAAATCAGAGATAACAATAGTCAATAATATTAATCAATCAACCTTTATTAAGCACCTACTATATGCTTAACATAATGAGAAAAAACAAATCTTGAACTCAAGGAATATACAATATAATGTTTCAAAGTCTCCAAAGGAAGAGCTAATAAAGATACAAAATCACAGGGGAATCATATACACTGCCTTTTTCCATGGAAACCCTGGGCTTTTCACCCGCATAGAATTTAGTGCTCTTCATCCCCACCCTAAGCCAAACTCCCTGGGGAGAATTGAATAACGTGTTTCAGGGTTGGAGGCAGGCAAAGATAGCTATGCCCTATTTCAACTGAGAGTCAGCTAATTATAGAGTATTGTATAGATTTGATTGTTTCTCAATAAAAGTAATCCAAGAGCCTGTAGATGGGTACATGACTATTTATTTGCCCAAAAGGAGCATAGTGGGGGCAGCTAGGTAGTGTAGTGTATAGAGTACTGGCGGTAGAGTCAGGAGGACCTGAGTTCAAATCGGCTTCAGACACTTAATAATCACTTAACTGTGTGACCTTGGGCAAGTTACTTAATTCCACTACCTTGCTAAAAACAAAAAACAAAAAAAAACAACAACACAAAAACAAAAACAAAAAAGGAGCCTAGTGGTTTGTACTGTGCTACAGAATTCAAGGGTGAGAAGTGATTGAAAACTCCCACTTTTCTTAGTCAAGATGGATCACTATATAATGCAAGCCCAATTCAAAGAAATACATTCTCTTGCTAATACAATACCTCTGTATGTTAGAAGAAATGAAGATACTTATTACCCTTGTAGGGATCCAGTGCCTGGGAATAGTGATGAGCTTCCCACCAAGAAGCTTCCCAAAAAGCTGAGAACTGGGTTCTATAATTCCGCACACACACCCCCGACAGACTTGAGCAGAACAGATCAAATTGAAATAGAGTTCAGAAGAGAGAAGAAATTCTACACAGATCACAGCATCTTCTTCATCATTTTAATAATATAGCACTCTTCACCTTCAAAGCACTACACAGACGTTAACTAATCAATTAAACATGTTCTTATCTTTCCTGATTGGAGCCCTGCTATGCAGGTCAAAAAGGCTTGGCCACATCCTGCTGAAATGAGCAGTCTTAAAAGGAAATGCAGACATGCAGATATTCTCTATTCAGCCAAAATTAAGTAATGTCATCATAGCAGAACTCAGGTGCTTCGGGAAGAAGATGCTCTGGAGTGTCTTTCAGATTAAATGAGGATGAATCTACGGGCAAAAACTAGAAATCTCAGTTAATGGGAATGTACCCCAGAAAGGAAGATCATACTGATTCTTTCAATCTCATCTTATTTGTATTTTTCCCACCTTTCCTGAGTCATAGAATATTCATTTTTTAAAAAGATTTCATTTATTTTGAGTTTTACAATTCCCCCCCATTCTTGCTTCCCACCCCCCACAGAAGGCATTCTGTTAGTCTTTACATTGTTTTCATGCTATACATTGATTTCAGTTGAATGTGATGACAGGGAAATCATATCCTTAAGGAAGAAAAATAAAGTATGAAATAGCAAAATTACATAATAAGATAATGGTTTTTTATTTTTCTGATTTGAAGGTAATATAATCTTTGGTCTTTAGTCAAAGTCCGTAATTTTTTTTCCCTCTGGATACAGATGGCATTCTCCATTACAGATATCCTAATATTATCTCTGGTTGTTGCACTGGTGGAATGAACAAGTCCATCAAGGTTGATCATCACCCCCATGTTGCTGTTAGGGTGTACAATGTTTTTCTGGTTCTGCTCATCTCGCTCAGCATCAATTCCTGCAAATCCTTCCAGGCTTCCCTGAATTCCCATCCTTCCTGGTTTCTAATAGAACAATAGTATTCTATCACATACATATACCACAGTTTGTTAAGCCATTCCCCCAAATGAAGGACACTCACTTAATTTCCAATTTTTTGCTACCACAAACAGGGCTGCTATAAATATTTTTGTACAAGTGATGTTTTTACCCTTTTTCATCATATCTTCAGGGTATAGACCCAGTAGTAGTATTGCTGGATCAAAGGGTATGCACATTTTTGTTGACCTTTGGGCATAATTCCCCAGAAAGGTTGGATGAGTTCACAGCTCCACCAACAATGTATTAGTGTCCCAGATTTCCCACATCCCTTCCAATACTGATCATTGCCCTTTTTGGTCATATTGGACAGTCTGATACGTGTGAGGTTGTGAGTTAGAGTATATTCTAATAGATGTCAAACTTCATGGCCTCTATTTTATATATAAAGAAACTAACTTACTGGGTCACAGAAGAATCACTAGCATAAGTGGTCTCTAGAATATGATTTTCTAATCTATCAGTCACTGCCTCACTTCAGTTAAGTACTTAATCCTCTGAATTACATAGAAATTCCAATTGTAAACTAAATTTCTGTGTTGCTTCTGCCACATTATTTTGGTAAACAAATATTTGGTAATAAATGTCAAAACAGGGACACTTTTCAAGTGTCTTCTAACAAATTTGAAGGACCAACAGTTTCTATTAGTTTGGCTAAACAATCACAACTGTCCAAATAAAATGTTCAGTAGAATTGTTATAAAATCATGGTAATAATTAGTTTTTTAAATGGCTTTGTTCTTATTTCACTTAAAATTGATTTATTAATACTGTTAAGATACTGAAAACTCTTGTTCTTACTTCAGAATTAGTCACTGATCTTGGGCAGTCTTGTTTTCATGCCATCTGACGGCTACCTATGAGCCACTGGTGACAAAGTTCATTAATAGATGGAAAAGTCATATATTTACATATATGAAGGGCCTATCAGATCCTAGAATATGCTTGTATCCAAGACACCTGAGTTTGAGTCTTGAATCATGGCTTTTAACCACAGACAAGTCACTTAACTTTTCCTAGTCTTTGTTTCCTCATCTGTAAAATAGGGATAATAATACTTATAATGATCACTTTACAGGGTTGTAGTGAGAAAAGTACTCACAAGTCTTAAAGAGCTATAGAAATATGACCTATCTTTTTTTTCGCATTAAACTGTTTTAATGGTCTCAAAATTCTGTGACAGATTTATGGTCAAGTTGTTTCCATTTAAAAATTACTGATTTTAAAAACTAATAACTTAAAACTGCCATGAAACAAATGGTCCACAAAAACATTCCTTTCCTCCTGAAGCTTTTACGATGCATTGTAATCATTAACCAGTCTTTTACTATTAAACTTAAATGGCCAATTGAGACAAACAGTTCTGAGACCTTCTTCCACCACTGATTAAGACTGGGGTGGCAGGTGTACAGAATATTCATTTAGCCTTCTGGGCCTTCTGGGCAGATTTTGTGACCTTGCCAGCTCCAGCAGCCTTCTTGTCAACTGTCTTGATGACACCAACTGCAACAGTCTGCCTCATATCACGGACAGCAAAATGACCCAGAGGAGGATAATCAGAGAAGCTCTCCACACACATGGGCTTGCCTGGAATCATGTCAACGATGGCAGCATCACCAGATTTCAGGAATTTAGGGCCATCTTCCAGCTTCTTACCAGAACGATGATCAAGCTTCTCCTTCAGCTCAGCAAACTTGCAAGCAATGTGAGCAATGTGACAATCCAGAACAGGTGCATAGCCAGCACTGATTTGGCCTGGATGGTTCAGGATAATGACCTGTGCAGTGAAGCCAGCTGCTTCCATTGGTGGATCATTCTTGCTATCACCAGCCACATTACCACGGCGTACATCTTTGACAGACACATTCTTGACATTGAAACCAACGTTATCCCCAGGCAGAGCTTCGCTCAAAGCTTCATGGTGCATTTCAACAGACTTTACTTCAGTTGTAACATTGACTGGGGCAAAAGTGACCACCATTCCTGGTTTTAGAACACCAGTTTCCACTCTGCCAACAGGTACAGTACCAATACCGCCAATCTGGTAGACATCTTAGAGGGGTAGACGGAGGGGCTTGTCAGTTGGGTGAGTTGGAGGCAGGATGCAATCCAAGGCTTCGAGCAGTGTAGTTCCATTAGCATTACCATCCTTACGAGTGACTTTCCATCCCTTGGACCAAGGCATATTAAAGCTTGGCTCCAGCATGTTGTCACCGTTCCAACCTGAAATTGGCACAAAGGCTACTGTGTCAGGGTTGTAGCCAATTTTCTTAATGTAGGTGCTGACTTCCTTGACAATTTCCTCATATCTCTTCTGGCTGTAAGGGGGCTCAGTGGAATCCATTTTGTTTACACCAACAATCAGTTGTTTTACACCTAGTGTGTAGGCCAGAAGGGCATGCTCATGGGTCTGCCCATTCTTTGAGATACCAGCTTCAAATTCACCAACACCAGCAGCAACAATCAGGACGGCACAGTCGGCCTGAGATGTGCTTGTAATCATGTTCTTGATAAAGTCTTTGTGTCCTGGAGCATCTATAATGGTCACATAATACTTGCTGGTCTCAAATTTCCACAGGGAGATATCAATAGTGATACCACACTCACGTTCAGCCTTCAGCTTATCCAAGACCCAGGCGTATTTGAAGGAGCCCTTTCCCATCTCAGCAGCCTCCTTCTCAAACTTCTCAATGGTTCTTTTATCTATTCCACCACATTTGTAGATGAGGTGGCCAGTCGTAGTAGACTTGCCAGAGTCTACGTGTCCAATGACGATAATGTTAATGTGAGTCTTTTCCTTGCCCATTTTTGTGGAGGTTTAGCGATGGTTTTCACAACACCTGTGTTCTGGCGGCAAACCCGCTGCGAAAAAGTGAAATATGACCTATCTTGAGGGAAATAGGTGATTCAGAGAATAGAGTACTGGTGTTAAAGTCAGAAAGATCTTCTCAAAGACCTTGAGGAATGACTTCTAAAGCTTCTTCAGACACTTAACCCCACTGCTTCCAAAAGGTAAAAAGAGAAAAAAATAGGGGCAGCTAGGTGGTGTAGTAGAACTGAGTTCAAATTTGACCTCAACATTTAATAATTACCTACCTGTATTACCTTGGGCAAGTCACTTAATACCATTGCCTTGGGGGAAAAAAGTAGCTTTGTGACAATGGACAAATGACTTTACTTCTTTCTATCTCAGTTCCATCATCTGTAAAATGGGGATAATAACAGTATCTCTCCCCCAGGGTTGTTATGAGAATGAAAAGTTGGAATATTTTTGAAGTCTTTGCAGCCCTTAAAGTGTTATATAAATGCTTGCTATTACTATTGTCAGCCTTTATAAAAATGAACTAGATGTAGGCAAGGATAGGTAGGTTTTGCAGTGGATAGAGTGCTCTAAGGCAAAAAGACTCATCTTCTTGAGTTCAATTAGCTGTGTGACCCTGTGTGACCCTATTGGTCTCAGTTTTCTCATCTATAAAATGAGCTGAAGAAATAAATGACAAATCACTCTAGTATCTCTTCTAAGAAAACCCCGAATAAGGTGACAAAGGGTCAGATACAACTGAAATGACTGAACTACAACAAAGTTGAAGGAAGAAGAAGGAAATCTAAGAAACAGAAGATGGGAGGAATTGTTTTGTTTTATTTCTTAAGTATTATAGACTAAATCTCTGGGTGTTAAGCTTGAAAATTATGGCTCTGGGCATTACTCTCCACCTGAGATTTTGAACCTTAACTTTAAAACAACTTCAATGACATCTCATAAATTAAATTCTTTTGGATCATGGAGAACGGCTTGTCTGAAATTTTAAAATATACATATTAAAAAGAAAAACCATGTCCTTCATTGCACCAGCACTCACAACCTCATTGTAAGTTGTGCTCCAGGCAGAAATCTCACTTGACAAATCCAAGTTCTAGTTCTTGGGACAATTCTTCTATAAGGATAGAGGTTTGACACTTGTCACCAAACACTTGTTTACCAAAAAAAAAAAGTAGCAGAAGCAACACAGAAATTCAGGCTACAATTTGAATTTCTATGTAAATCAAAGTAATAGTATTTAAACTGAAGTGAGGCAATGATTGATAGATTAGAAAATCACATTTTAGAGATCATTCATGGTAATGATTCTTCAGTGATCCAGCAATTTAGTTTCTTTATATATAAAATGGAAACCATGAAGTTTACTAGCTATTAGAACATTCCCTGACTTCGGAAAAGCAGAAAACAAAGGAAAAGAAATGAGTCTTCTCTCTGTTCTAAAAACCCAGGGTATATTACGTAATACTTAAATTTGAGTTCATTTGTAATATCTCCCCAAAACTGGGGCAGAGGGATGAGAAGTAGATGAGTATTCATTTTATACTGTGAACTAGTATGGGGATGATATTTAGTTACTATGAACAAAATAAATGTTAAATATGACAAAAAGACATAGAACAGGACTCATTAATCTATATTACAACTATTCAAATGGTTTTTGAAGGTTAAGATTTAAATTATGCCATGACATGTAGCAATTTGTGGGAATACTAAATATACATTGTTTCTGTTCACCTTAGCTCTCCATTTCCCCCTAAAGTCCCTGGCTTCTAACCAATCTAGTCAAGGCTTTGGCTCTTCTTTTTGGTGATCATATTCTCTAATTCAGAAACTCCCTCTACAATCAGTTTTCTCAAACCAAGGGATCCAGAATTTCTAGTATCTTAAAATTACAAGTTTGTCTCCAAATCTGGATAAAGCCATCCCAATGTTAATGGTTGGTCACATACTTAAATATGAAACAGAAAAAGAAGGAGGAAATCTAAAGCATTGAAATTCATTCTCCAGTTTTTGTTTAAAAAATATATGTGTTTCAAATGTACATGTACAACTTTTCAAGGTATGGGAAAATTTAGGGAAAGGAATGAGCTGTCCATTCCTCATTCCCTCATGGGAAGGTTTGACGTCTCTTGTTACACTTTTTTTAATTTAAATTTATTTTTATTAAAGATATTATATGAGTTTTACATTTTCCCCCAATCTTGCTTTCCTCCCCACCCCACAGAGAGCACTCTGTCAGTCTTTACTTTGTTTCCATGCTGTACCTTGATCCAAATTGGGTGTGATCTCTTGTTATACTCTTCACAGGTCTTGTCATTCCTTTTAAAGATCCACTGATTCATGGCCTCTTCCTGATTGGTGGGCCAATAACAGAGTTTTTTTAGCATTTTGGAACACATACTTATAAATCTGGCATGACACATAACTGATTGGAGGTGTTATCATGTCCACAGCCCCCAAAAACTTTAGTCATGACATAGAACATATGATCAGCAAGAAGGCTGATAGTATACCAGAGATCTTACTCCTTGCTTGTCCCTGGTCCAGACTGAAGATTAAGAAAGTAGGCATGAAATGTGTCAAAGAAAGAGAGGAGAGTATTCCAAGCAAGACCTCACCTGAATGCACAGCTTTCTATAGAACCCTAATTCTATAGTGCCATATCTAACTTAGTTCAAGATTAATATCTTCTCCTCTTTAAGGTAACTGGATTCTGATGACAATATGTTTATCTAGAAGGGTCCCTTTACAGGTAAGATTTAGTTATGTCATTTCAGTATCCATTTGCCTGACTTTCTGTCCACAATTTCTATAAACCTCATCTGCTTAATCTCCTCCCTTCCACACCCCCCCCCCAAAAAAAACTCTTGCCTTTGTTGGTCCTAAAATGGGCTCTTGGATTTTAGACTTTGAATATCTCTAAGACTATTTTAAGAAACATTTATGTCTTCATTAGAAGTTACCCCTCCCTTCTCTTTGTTTCCCTTCTTACTGATCCACTAAATTAGTTTTTACAAACTTGATGTTTGGAATAACTCAGCCTATGATGAAAAGGTTACCTCTTCAGTCTATGTCATATAGGTCATGGGACTGGTGACCAAAACCACTTTGGTCTTGGTTTCCTAGATCTACAACTTTGCTCAATGATGACTTGTCCTAGACTAAATTTTCTCTAGTTCTAAACCAGTTTTTTCACATTCATTCCCATCCGGGATCTCATTATTGGCCAAACTTTTCAGAGAGATAAACTTTCTAGCCAAGAACAATCAGATTTTATTTTCCTTATCACATAAGAATTCAATCATTTCCTTATCTGGTGATCACCAGTCACTGATCATTTTTTGTCCCCTTCTTTGTAAGGGAATCTAGATGGCATAGAGGGATAGATCAGAAGTCAGGAAGACCTGAATTGAAATCAAGCTTCAGACACTATAATGTAGGTGACCTCTGGAACATCAGTTAATATTTATCCATCTCAGTTTTCTCAACTGTGAAATTGAGATAATAATGGCACCTACCTCCCAGAGTTGTTAGTATGATCAAATTAGATGTTTTTTAGGTTTTTGCAAGGCAAATGGGATTAAGTGGCTTGCACAAGGCCACACAGCTAGGTAATTATTAAATGTTTGAGACCGGATTTGAACCCAGGTACTCCTGACTCCAGGGCCGGGGCTTTATCCACTGCTCTACCTAGCTGCCCCCTAAATTAGATATTTTCAAAGCATTTTGCAAATCTTAAAGTACTTTGTAAATGTCAATATCATTATTGTTATGATTATTATAATTATCAACATTATTCTGGAAGGAAAGACTATAAGGTAATTTAGGAATAAGAAGTAATAGGTATGTCAAAAATCGAATGTTCTCTCACTCCTAGCTTCCTACTCTTCAATAATTATTGACTAATTGAGAAGAGCTATTTTACTAATCCTATCTATCAAGATTGTGAGCATTATTCAGACCTTTCGTAAAGGGAAAAGGCAGTTAGGAGATGCAGTGGATAGAGTGCCAAACCTTAGTCAGTAAGACTCATCTTCTTGAGTTCAAATCAGGTCTAACACATTTAGTAGCAATATGACCCTGGACAAGTGACTTAACTCTGCCTCAGTTTCCTCTGTAAAATGAAATAAAGAAGATGACAAACTATTCCAGTATCTTTACCAAGAAACCCTAAATGGGGTGATAAAGAGCCAAATTTGACAGAAATGACTAATCAACAATGGCGAGGGGGAAAGGAGAGAGGCCAGGTATGCATGTTAACTTGGCTAAGTTGATTTTCCTCATGTTATTAAGCCCTATCCAGGTATTCATTTATCAGAAGGACTCTTCTAATGACCTATCCTTTAACGATAGGGAATTTTAACTTGTTGCTCCTCAAAAGATTTCAAGGGTCTATGCAAATTTGTTTTCACTAGCCTCTAATTAAAATTTAACATCTCCTTCAATAAGGATTGTAGGCAGTAAAGCATTATTTAAGACAGGATCACATAGAGTCCCTACCAAAAGCCTCTATGAAATAAAAGAAAGATTAAGAAGCCCTATTCTAGAATAATAGCTGTAAACATTCCTCAATATATTCTTCTTTGCAGTGGGAGATATAATAGAACTTGAGCCAACATAAGCAAAAGATCATTTCAGGAACCCTGTGAGTTTTTTCACCACTGCCAAAATTAAATTATTTTACACATTAAAGTTGAATTAAAGCTATTATATACCTGAGCCTAGTGTATATAATAGCAAGATCACATTTATAAAGCACTTAATAAATTACAAAATGTTTTTCTCACAATATTCTGTAATAGGTAGTATAAGCATCAAATTCCATGTTTTGTTTTGTTTTTTTTAAATGGAGTCAGACCATTTTATTGACATGGAGCACTTCCATTATGTAAACTACTACTACTAGTAAATGGGGGCATATTATTTATAACTTCTAGTCTTAGAGATTTAAATGAGATGTTGAGAAGTTATTTAACTTGCCCTGTATCAGGGTCATAACTTGAACCTAGATCTGTATCCTTTCCAATGCCCAATTAAGATGAATACATAATAACTTGGGATTCAACTGGAATCACCGAATCAGAGATCTAGAATGAAAAAGAACCCGAGAAGCAATCTACTCTCTAACCTTTATTTCACAGATGAGTAAACTAAGGGCTGAGGGCAGGGAAGATAGGGTTTGGGCATTTGTTTATCATCATATAAATTGAATTTGAACCTAGAGACGCATTTTTCCATTGTCCAGTGCCATCATCCAGCTGAACTGGTATTATTTCCTCATTATATGCATGGTAGAAACAGAAATTATTTCTTAGTTTTTTTCCTCTTCTTTCTCCATCTCTTTTCCCCCATTTATTTTTAACCCTACTCAACTACATAAGAAAACCTCTGCAGAACAGGAGAGGGGAAAACTACAAGTTATCTTGACTCTGCCAGTATTGGATTTACCACAGTTTGGATGGACATGACTGATACTGAAGAAGAATGATGCCAAGACTGGGGCTTCTCACCACTTTTGGAAGCTAGACATGGAGCAAACCTCAGTGTTGGACAATGAAGTAGAATCCCTGCTAAAGGCATGTTACATCATTAGGTGATAGGCACTGAAAATAAATAAAAGCACCTACTGGTCATTTGCCCACTAGGTTGATTCATTGAAGATGGGCTGAAAAGCCAGGACAAATTCTATAAGATTGTCAAAAGGGACTCACTGAAAGAATCAGGCAGCTACAAAGAATGAAGTGAACTATCTCTTCTCATTATAGTCAGGAGACCAAGCCTGTGATATCTCTAGGAGCTCAATCTAAATAAGGCCCTATCCTCTCGTCTCTTTCACATTATGAATAAAAACATGAAATTAGTTTTATGTCAGAAGAACAACCCCTAAGACACTTGTAACTTATAATTATGATTTCTAAGCTGTTTGGCTTGTCAGTATCAAGGAATTCACAGCCCAAGACTTCCAGGACTTTATAGGCTGAGACACACTGCACTAGCTGTGGAAAATTAACTATGAATCTCTCATCTGCATTCTGATTTATTAACTACAGTGAAAAACAGAAACTAAGAAAATGGATTCGACATCCAGAGAATATTGGCTGTGAAAGGACCCTGTGGATATGTTTCAATGCTTCACCAAAGAGTTTTACTTTTACTTATAACAGTGGTAACAAGGTAAAGAGGCAATACTTTTCCCAAAGATCCCATATTGCTTACTACAGTAGGCAAAAAATGAGTATGCTCCATTTCACAGATGTAGAAAAGAGGTCAAAAACAAGTGAAATCATTTGCCCAAGAACACGTAATTCTATAGATCTTTGATCATCATGATTTCCCTCCATATTTCTCATCTATCCCAATTACTGTCATGAGTCCAAATAAAATACCTAAGGAGTTTCTGTATTTTAGAATCCAGGAGGTGAAAAGGGACTCAAAAACTAACCACAAAATCACAGCCCTAAAGGACAATACTCATTTAATGACATAATTCTTCTGGTTCAGTGATTTTCAAAGAATGAATAGAAGTTTTGCTAAGTGTGCTATGAAATTTGAGATACGTTATCACAGATGAAAGACATATAATTTTCTTTAGCATAATTTTGCAAGCATAAGTAGTATGAAAAAGTATTCAAAAAGTTAAAGAATAATAATACAATTTTCCTGTTACACATTTACACTAACCTCAAAACACATTATACCTTTTATTCTTTTGCTTTTTATTCCTAAAAAATGACTTCCTAGGACTTCCTGTTTGTTTCAGACTTCTAGAATAGTCCTATTCCATTGAATTCTCTTACTTTTCTGTCTTCTGGGTTGTTTTTTGTTTTGTTTAGTTGTTTTTTAAGGTGGAGGTTGTTTTGTTTTAATTTATAGAATAAAACAAACAATTCTATAACAATATAATAAAAAAGATAATTGCACATAAAATTGCATGCTTTTGGGTTCCATTTTGTGATGAATCCTTTGATCATGGCAACCTATGAAATGAAGAAAATTGCAAACTAGATTTCAGTTTAATATGACCTCCCTTTTCCTTCCACGTGAACCAAAGTAAGACAATAGAAAAATGGAGAGAATATTGAAAATCTCTTGTCTTCTTCATCATGTACAATTTTGACATAACTATTGTTCATCTATATTCATCATGTTTTTCCAGTAACCAGAAAATACATATATGAGTGTAAGAATTGAATTATAACACTTTTAAAACATTCCTATTATAAATGAATTTATGAGACAAAAAGAAATTGCAGCTGAATGCAAAGATAAGTTCCCGAGGATCTCCTTGGAGAAGAAAATAAAGAAGTTGGTAGGGTTAGTACTGATTTTATCATTTATCAAGGATAAAAAGAAGCAATTTCAATTTTAATATAATAAAGTGCTGATGATATTTTCAAGAAGATCACCTTAAAAAATAGTTGAAGCTTCAATTCCCTTAACTGTTAAAAAAGATAAAGAGGTTTAAAAACTTCTACAGAGATCTTAAGTTAGTCAATGTATATATATATATATATATATATATATATATATATATATATATATATCTTTAGCGCATGTAGAGCAGGCTAGCTGGATATGTATTAGATGGCTTGAATTTAGATGAACATATTCAGCTGTCTCCATCAAGTTGGATCTATGTATTGAACACTAGTGTCATGAAATTTCCTTACAGTCTGATTAAGACAATGTTAATTGAGATCCAAAATAAACACTACAATGCTTTCTTGGATTGATTTCATAGTTAACATAGTGGCAATGACAATTATGTTTTGATCAACTTTATTCAGTTTCAGGGAACTTGAAGTTCAAGTTCAAGTTCCCCAGGAACTTGATAATGTAAGTTGTTAAAAAAGGAAAGGAGGAGATATTCAGATTTTTTTCATTTTGTGACCACAAATTCTCTTTAACATTGATTTATTGATCTTCACTGTTTTCAGCTGTTTTTTGTCTTGACAAAACAACCTACTTCTTTGCCTTTGGAATTATCTCAGGGAAAAGGAAAGAGATATTTTAATATTTTTGTAACTTCAGTGCAATATTAGAATATTATAGAACATTAGAGGAAGATGACAAAAATAAGTTGTAGAATATATAAAAACCTTATGCATATATATATATATATATATCATGAATACATTCTCTGAGAAGAGAGTTGGGAGGCTATATATATATATATACATATATATATATATATATGTATATATGAAACATCAAATAAAATCTTAAAATAAGAAATTGATTATATTTCAATGGATGGAGGAATGATTTTCATTTCTGAATTCATCAATCTGGAACGAACTGAATCAACCATTCTGGCACAGTCAGATTACCAATGAGTTAGAGGAAAAAAAGCAAAATTAATATCAAATTAAAAAAAACAAAAATGAAGATAGGGTATTCAATTTAGTGAACTCCAACCTAAACTATTTAAATAAGCTATTTTTGCTGACAAATGGGAAGTGAATAAAAGAATAAACATTAATACAAATTATTGTCATTTCCTAAAGATACTTTACTTATTCAAATTACTTGTCATAAGGACATAAATAGAACTTGGAAACTACCTCATTAATAAAGCACTTGATTTTATTTCTTATTTGACTTCCTTGATATATACTCTTAATAGTGATCTAGAGTTGCTAGATCAAAGAGTGTGAATATGCTTTAGGTATTTTTCCTACAAAATTCTAGTGATATGGAGAGAAATTGGACTATTTCACAGTTCCACTAACAATGTGTAATCTTTCCTGATGCCCTCTCATGCAATGTATCAAAATGGAGTAGAAACACTCCAGCCCTTTCTCTGAGTTTAACTTACCCATCCACTTGCTCTCTCTAGCAGGTCTAGGTTGTTAAATACAAACCTCCACAACACAATTACGTTCATACACTCTAGAGTTTATTAAAGTTTATGCTGATGGAGGAAATACAAATTCTTATTTAACATTCTAGCTCTTGAGCCCCTACCTAATGTGTTTTCAGTCTATACAGTTAGCCAATCACAAGGTAATACATCTATCTAAATGGTACATGATATATAAATAACTAATAACTAATATAATGGTGACACCACTGACTTGTTAGGAAGACAAAAGAAATAATATCATAGATACTAGTAAATTAAATCAAATACATAAAAAGAAAATGT
Source organism: Macrotis lagotis (assembly GCF_037893015.1). Lineage (NCBI taxonomy): Eukaryota > Metazoa > Chordata > Mammalia > Peramelemorphia > Peramelidae > Macrotis > Macrotis lagotis. The sequence continues at coordinate 477,818,456 of NC_133658.1, forward strand.
ATCTGGATATAAATATAAGTCCAAAAATGATTTTCCATGATGGCACTTTACCTGGGTTATATAGACAAGCCCAGTCAATTATTAGTTTTGGTATACAGTCAGAATGATACTGACAGCTTTCATTCATGAAATCATCTCACCATAACAGTAAAGTCCCTATCTGCTCTTCCTTCTCAAGTCAGAGTTGGCAACAGAATGATTCACCTTTCTTTAGTGCTTCTTCTTCTTCTTCTTCTTCTTCTTCTTCTTCTTCTTCTTCTTCTTCTTCTTTGTCTTCTTCTTCATCTTCATCTTCATCTTCATCTTCCTTCTTCTTCTTCTTCTTCTTCCTTCCATTTTGTTGCAAGGCAGTGGGGTTAAGTGACTTGCCCAAGGTCACACAGCTAGGTATTTAATAAGGGTCTGAGGCTATATTTGAACTTATGTCCTCCTGACTCAAGAGCTGGTGTTCTATCCACTGTGCCACCTAGCTACTCCTGATTCACCTTTCTGCGACACTAGATTTTCTTGAAGGACAATGGTTAAATTTCTCCAACCTATCAGGAATCATTCAATTGAAGTCTTCTCTCCACTGACTACTTTTAACTCACTCAACTCCAACTGTTTTTTTCATACCTCTGCCTCACCCCAGTCTTCACCTTATCTTAGGTTTCTCTTCCTCTGCTGATGCTGACTGCTTTTGCTGGGATTCTTCAGTAGCTTACTCTCAGTGACTTACTTTTCATGTAAAAACAACTCCTCAAATTTCTCCCACCAAATCAGTACTTTTTGTTTGTCATACCTCAGCTTCCAAATGTTTATATTTCTTATTTTCTTAACTTTATCATTTCTTTAAAAATGTTTTATTTGCATTATTATATTTGACCCGGGTCCTTCTTGACACCAAGAGCCAAATATAATTATTTCTATTTTACAGATCAAGGAAACTGAGACTGAAAAAGGTTGTGATTTGCCCAGGACCACATAGATTAAGTGTTTGGATTTGAACTCTGGTCTTCCTGGCTCCAAATGTAGCATTCTATTAACTTTACCATATAGTTGCCTGATTTTTTTACTATATTTAATCATAAAACATGCCTATGCAAATTAGTGGAGGTATCCAACAAGCTTTGTAGTTCTGCATAAAAGTATTCATTCATAGCAATGGCAAAATCTTGCATTCTTTGACAATATAGATCTCATATTTTCTTTTCTTTTAATAAAATGTCCTTTATGAAAAGTTTAAGAGAGACAGTGTATTTTATAATTATACCAATTCATTGCTTTACCAACAATGCATTAGTGGTCCTGTCTTCACATAACACCAACATTTATTATTCCCATTTTTTTATCATCTTTGGCAATTTTTAGCACATAATGTAAAACCCCAAGTTTGTTTTGATTTGGATTTCTCTTAAGTAATAACTGGAACCATTCTTTCATGTAGTAAATGATTGTAATTCTTTTTAAAATCCAATAGTTTTATTAATAGTTTTATTAATACCTTGTAATGTCTTAAGTCCTGAAGATAGTAAAGATACTTTAAAATATCATTTACCATCATTGGCAGTGGAGACATAATATTTTGACTATGACATTATAGTCTGACTATAGTATGTAGACATCTTATTTTCCTTATCCAGGCCTAATCCTCAACTACTTTGGACCTATATCACTGGCAGTCTGACTTAGTCACATTCTTCAGATGAGGAAACTAATGAGATTCAGTGAATTATCCATGGATGCATAGTGAGCAAGTAACAGAAAAGGCCAGGTCCTTCTTGACTCCAGGATCTTTCAATGTTGCCTTTCTCTTTTTCTTGCTGCCTCTCCTATTAATCTTTGGAGCCCCTTAGTGCCTTTATACAATGTCCTGAATGGAGCAACTACTTAAATAATATTTTTTGTTTTCTTTTTAACGGAGATCACATAGCTGGATAAAGTCTGAGCTAGTACTGGAAGTCAGATTTCTATATTAATGGCACACTTACATCATGTTGCTTAGAACCAAATACCAAAAAAAATGCTACAGAAGTGTTTTTATAGCATAAGGTGCAGTAGAATATCAAGCCTCTCGATTTGGAAACTATCCTGTTGTTGTACTGTTGCTGCCATCATATCTGACTCTTATTGACCCTGTTTGGGATTTTTTTGGCAAAAATACTGGAGTGATTTCCTTCTCCAGCTCATTTTATAGTTTGAGAAACCTCCAGAAAACAGGGTTAAGTGATTTACCTAGGACCATACAGCTAGTAAGTGTTTGAGGCCAGATTTAATCTCAGAAAGATGAGCATTCCTGATTATTATAATACCTAGGTGCTCTACTAATCCTTCTGTTAATGTAGCCCATTACCAGGGTTCTGCATCAAATTCTGATTTTGTTACATTTTTTTCACTATGGATGTAATGCTAACTTTTCTAAGACTATATTCCAGGATCCCAAATGCTGGCATTTCCTATTATGTTGGAAAGGTTTAAAACCTGGACTGAACAATTAAACAATGTCTGTCATCTGAGAGCCAGACTAGATGAAGTTGGAGTGATTTGTTACCAGAAGGTTGACCATGAGTCTAATTCTAAATCATATACTCCTAAAGTCATTTTAAAATGTTTTTTCTAAATGCAGAAATTCAGAAAGAATGTCTGTCACGAGGATCTATGTTAGTCAATGGAATAATTACCCAGTTGCATGACATCCTTATCACACAGTATTAAAATACTGCAATAAGATTGCTTTAATTTTTAAAGTTGTCACATTCCACCACTGATTCCCATTAAGTCAATGTTCAACTTAAACCCCAAGATTCCTCTCACAAAACCCTATAAATGTGATTATCTTTTATTCTAAAAGTGATGTAGTACAGTAGAAAGGATTCCTAATTTGAGACTGGAGGAACCAGTTTCTAATTCTGACTTTGTCACTTAGTCTTTGTGTGACATCAGCAAGTTATTTGGGATCATAGATCTAGAACTGGAGAGGATATCAGATAATAGCTAATATTTACATAGTGCCTATTATATGGGCTAATTGCTTCACAAATATGATTTTATTCTCACAACTGCCCTATTGTCAGTGGGAGGTCAATGCTATCATTGTCCCAATTTTATTGTTAAGAAAACTGAGGCAAGCAGAAGGTTTTTTTTAGGTATTTTTTTTTTTTTTGCAAGGCAAATGGGGTTAAGTGGCTTCCCCGAGGCCACACGGCTAGGTAATTATTTAGTCTCTGAGACCAGATTTGAACCCAGGTACTCCTGACTCCAAGGCCGGTGCTTTATCCACTACGCCACCTAGCTGCCCCCGGAAGCAGAAGTTGAAATGAGTAGTTTACACAGCTAACAAGTGTCTAGGGTAAAATCTAAGGATATCTAGTCATCTAAGGCAACTAGGTGGCTCAGTGGATAGAGTGGCAGGTATGAAGTCAGGAAGTCTCATCCACCTGATTTCAAATCTAACCTCCCAGGGAAGTGCAGTAAGGAGCAGTAAATGAGGCAGAGTGGATCCTCACCTCTGATTCTGATCAGAGGCAAGTCATTTCACTCTGACTACCTCAGGTTCCTCTTCTGTAAAATGAGCATGAGAAGGAAATGACAAACCACTCCAGCATCTTTGCCAGGAAAACTTCATAAATGCCTGAAATGAATGAAAAAAAATTAATTTTCAGTCTCTTCATTTTACAAATGAGAAAAACTGTCATTTATAGCATCTTACCTTAAAATTTGTAAAGACTTTCATATATGAAAAAAAATTTTGTGCCTCTAAAACAACCTGATGAAATAGATACTGCTGTTTTCCCCCCATTTTATAGATGAGAAAACTAAGGATAATTTCAGTTTATGGAAGTTATCTAGTCTATATAGCCAGTAAGTGTCAATGCCTCAATTACCAACACAGATCTTGCTGAATCCAAGTCCAATACCCTATACATTATGCACACTGCTTCACATTCATTACAAGAAAGAGTGTTTAAAAATGTCAACCCTCCAATGTTATTCAGCTATTCCAATGACACAAAATCAAGACCCTGTGTACTAACTTGCTGCAAATACAATTTTTAAATTAGCTGGTTTATTTGTATTACATCTAATGAATGACTGCATGACATTTGTTTGCAAAATTATAACCTTCAGAATGCTATGTATGGTAATCCCCTGACTAATTCAATCACCTTTCAGATCAAAAGTAGGGAAGTTAGTGGTGACACATCTCTTAGTCAGTCACTTTTCAAAAAGGAACAAACTGCCACTGTTTATCAATTTGCCATATCACAAGTCAGTGAAATCCCCAGGACAATTGGGTTCTTTCTCGCTTCCCCACCACTTACGTTCTTTTTGGCCTCTCGTTTCTCTCTTTTGTCTCTTTTTTTCTCTTATTCCCTCTTGAGAAACAGATGTCTCATGTTAAAAAAAAAATTGAGTTACAGATTCAGTGTGAGATTCACGATGTTTGCTCCAGTTTATTAATGTTAACCAAATAAAAATGACATTAGTGAAAAAAGATCTACATGATACCTCGAAACTCCCAAGATTAGGCCAGATGGTCACTTCTAACCGATGTAATCTAGTAAACTGGTGAAAGGCAGCCTATTGATTGGATTTCTGACTTTAAATGCAGGCCCCATATCTACACATGTCCACACTGATATCAGTTGCTTGAAATCCAATACAGAAGTGTAGATTGGGAGATGATGTTAGTTGCTGCCTATTAAAGCTGTCAATTCCATCTGTTGTCTAATACTTTAAGATGCCCAATGTAGTTTTTTAATAGATCAGTATTAGATTAAAAGGCCATATATTAAGACTTTTATTGTTTAGGAAGTGCAGATAAATCTGTAATTAAATGACACAATGGATCAGGAGCTGTGCTGGCTGGATTTGGACCAAAATTCACAATTAGCAAATTGCCAAAGATCTAAAAGGCATCCAGAATGGCCTGGGGACAATTTATATTTGTATTTATTTATTTAGATTTATTTTCTTCTTATTAAGATAAAAGAAAAGAGAAAGAATGCTTCTCTGTAAGTAATCTATATCATCATTGCCATTCTTTCCAGAACTCACCATGAGGATGTTCTTGTGGTGCTGTTATCTTAAAATCCCCAAGCTCAGCTCTTTGTAGCTCACTCCTCTCTCCTCTGCACATAAGGGCTATGGTTTGATATCTGTCCCAGAAGTGCTGCATAAAGAAAATGGTGAAAATCCCATCAAAGCTGCAACTCTGGGACTGTTATATACTCTCAACCACTACTCTTCTTTTCTTTTTAGTAGAGAAGCTAAAATGAATGGTCTGTCACCCAAAAGTACCTAAAGCTTTGAACATCTAGGATGTAGCTTCCTGTCAGAAAGGATCTGAAAAGCTTTGCAACAGGATAGCATTTTGAAGAAAATCATAAAACCAAATAATGACAACAGTTTAATAGTGTTGTTCTTTCACTTTTAAAAATAATTTTTCATACACACACACACACACACACATATATATGTGTGTATATATATATATATTATATATATATATATATATATATATACACATACAGCATTTGGTTACTGTAACAAAGTAAGTTTTCCAAGTATCATTATCCCCATTTTAAATCTACAGAAATGTTCAGACAAGATAAGTAATTTACCCAATGTAACACAGCTTGTAGAAACAGAATTGACATTCAAACTTGGGTTTTCTAATTCTGGTGGCACTTATTCAGGAGAAAGTGGGTAAGCTCCAAGCACTAAAAATAATAAAAGGAAATCGACATTCTCAAAGGGGAGGAGAAGGGGTGGCTAAGTGGCATAGTGGATAAAGCACTGGCCCTGGAGTCAGGAGTACCTGGGTTCAAATCCAACCTCAGACACTTAATAATTACCTAGCTGTGTGGCCTTGGGCCCAATTTGCCTTGCAGAAACCTAAAAAAAAGGGAGAAGTGGTTATCAGGACCAAAGAATTGGTACAAGGTCATGTCAAATGCAAAATAATTGTAGCCCAGGTGGCTGGGGCCAAAATGAACAGAATGGAATGGAAATGATTTAGATAAGTCTTCCCTTAAGTCTTTATTTACATATTTATATATTAGGTTCTAAATGTGACAGACACAGTCCCCATTAGAACAAGGGTCACTTATGATTAATATAGCTGACAAGGTGGGGGGGGGAGTGGGGAACCTACAATTACAAGACCACCTTATAAAGTTTAAGATGTTTGCATAATGCTGGGGAAGCAGGAAACCCCAAGACAAAAAAAAAGGATCACCCCCCCCCCAAAAAATCAGCTATGCTTTAAAGGAAATTAAAATGAGAAAGAGAAAGGATAGCTACCTTCAATCCTACCTATAGATATTGAAAGGAGGTTTGAATACAAGTGAATGCTTATTGTGGACCTAGTTCAATATTAAAAATAAAAAACAAATCTCTTCTAAATTGTTGATTGCTAATGATGTGATATTAGTCATTTCCATTTCAAACTTTCACTTTAGAGATGGCTCCAGTGGTTTAGTGGCAAAAGCATTGGATCTGATGGGCCCAGGAGTGTGTAATAGAAAGAACCCAGGATTTAGAATCAAGCCAACCTGAGTTAATATTTCTGGGTAAATAATCAACTAACCTCTAGGAACTTCATTTCTTTCATCTGTTAATAGGGAATGAACTAAATATATCTGCATAACCTACTTCATAATTTTGTTTTGGATTAAAAAAATTAATCTCTTTGAACCTCAGTTCTGAAGGAGGGAGGAGAGAGAGAGAGAGAGAGAGAGAGAGAGACAGAGAGACAGAGAGACAGAGAGACAGAGAGACAGAGAGACAGAGAGACAGAGAGAGACAGAGAGAGACAGAGGCAGAGAGACAAAGCCAGAGACTGACAGAGAGGGAGAGAGAGAGAGAGAGAGAAGGAGGAAGGGAGGCAGAAAAGAAAGAAGGAAGGACAAAAGGCAGAAAGGAAAAGAGGGAGAAAGGGAAAGAGGAAGAGAGGGAGAAAGGAAAAAGAGAAGGAAGAGAGGAGAGGAAAGAAGAGAGGGAGGGAGAAAGGGAATGAAGAAGAGAGGGAAGGAGAAAGGGGAGGAGGAAGGAAAGAAGAAAAAAATATTTATCTGAGACAACTTTATGCTAATCTCAAAAGAGTTCCACATCATATTTCCCTCAGCTCTCTGAATACCCAGGATTGCAGAAACTCTAATTCTTTAATGACCAGAAACAAAAAGAAAGAACCTTGGGTTCTTTCTTGATTTCTTGCACCTTGAGTTCACCAATATGACTCTCAAGTCTGTTTTTTCACTCCAAGAAACTGCTTTGTTTCTACCTTATTATCTCCTTGCTGATAATCATTTGCTCTACAAGGGGGAAAAAATCCCTTGTATAAATCTAAAGTGCACCATATGATTAAGTCTTTATCATTGAAAAATATCCCTTAGCACTTTTATGCCTTGATTTTTGTTACAAGATGCCTTCCTTTAAAAGAATGGTTATAATGTGGTATATGATTATGATGGAATATTAATGAGCCACAAGAAATTACAAGAAGGATGATTTTAGGAAAAACTTATAAAGACTTACATGATGCAAAGTGAAGTGAGTAGAACTGGAAGAACAACGTATATTAATAGCAATATTGTTTGAAAATCAACTATGAATGGCAGCATTTTCAGCAATAAAATGATATTAAGGAAAATCCCAAAGGACTCATAATGAAGCTTGCTAACCCCCCCAGAGAACGAATTGTTATTGTCTGAATACATGTTGAAATATTATTTTTTCAGTTTTTAGTTTGAGACTTCTTGTACAAAATGAATAATATGTAAATGTTTTACATGATTGCACAAGTATAACCATATCATAATACTTTCTCAAGGATGGGGAGGGTAAAGAATAGGGATAGAATTTGGACAAACTTTAAAAAAAAGACAAATGTTAAAAAATTATTTTCTCAGGTAATTAAAGAAAAAATAAAATATTTTTTAAAAAATATCGTTATATTTTCCAAGATATGATACCTAAAACCACACTGAAACAGAAGAGGGTTATAAAAAACTAAAATATAAAAATATCTTTTCCTCAAAGCCAATTTCTCTTCCTACACTGGTAGTTTGTTTCTAGAGCACCACTCTCAGTCATCCAAGTTCATGACATTGGAGTCATCCTCAACCTTCTATTTTTCTTCACTTCCTCCCAAAGTCTGTCAAGTCTTATCAAATCTGTCTTTATAACATCTCTCACATCCCTCCCCTTCTCCTTCTTCAAACACCCATCACCTTAGGACAGGTGCTTATCATCATTCACCTGGAATATTGCAAAATGACTCAAATTGATCTCTCCAACTCTTGTCTCTCCTCTAATTCATCCTCTTCACAGCTACCTGCAGTTTTCTTAAAGCACATGTCTGATCATCTGACTCTTCAGCTCAAAATATTACTAACTATTACCCCTAGATAAAACACAACTTCCTCCTTAGGCTATTCAGATTTTCACAGTCAGTCCCAGCATACATTTATAAGCTTATCTCTATTACTTTAATTCATGTACTATATATCTGTTATAATTGATTTCTTGTTCCTTCTAAATACTACTCCAAGTACATTCTCCATGCCTTTCACTGGTTGTTCTGACAGTTAGAATCATGCCCCATTACCCCTGCCTCTTGATGTCCCTGCTTCCCTTCAAAGTTCAGTTTAAATGCTGACTACATGTGGCCTTCCTTACCCTCTTCAGTACATCCTGAGCTACTCTTCATTATTCCCCTCAAATACTTACCACAGTGGATAAACGCAAAATTCTAGAAGCCATTTTTATTTCCTTTTTACTTATATCAGGAGCACATACATGGATGTCCATCTATTATGCCTATTTCTCAGCATATATCCAGATCATTTTCATTTTCTGCCATCCATTTCTTTGACAATATCTTTTACTGCTTGATTCTTCTTTGTAGTTTTTTTTATTTGTTTTGTGTTGTAGCCAAGTCATTCAAATTTATATAACACTTTACAGATTAAAAAAAAACATATTATAGAATTACTGAAGCAATATTTGAAAAAGCAAATCATGTTTTGTTGGGGGGGGGGGGGGTTGGTTTGTTTTTTGTTACTAAGATGTTTGCTTTCTCCATCAAAGGATTTCTCCAGAATCTATAGTCACTTAAGTAGGCAGAAAGGGTTGAATTCTGAAGAAGCTTATTCTCCTAGGCTCTTCCACCTCTCTGGCTCTTAAAATCCACACCTCAGAACCCTAAAAAAACATAGATTCATATCCAGTTTCTCCCCAAAAGGGGAAACAGAAAAGTTCTCAATATGAAATGCAATTCAGCTATAGATCTACTACTTATTTCCTCTACACAAAAGAAAAACTTAACATACAAGATCCTCAAGTATACAATGACAGAAAAACTTTAGCAATTACCAATAGAAGTTACATGATTATTGTAATACTCTTTGAGGAAGTCAAGGCATATTTAAAGAGAAAAAAAACATTTTGTGTGGTTGATAAATAGCCCTATCCTTGCCAAACAGCTTCCTTAAGGACCAAGGCTTTTGACTAACTTGGTCAGGGATCGGGCTCATCTTCCTGTAAGTAGTTATCTTATCATGGAATATTAGGATAACCACACTACTTAGAATCAGAAGTCATATACTCTGTGTTCTTCTTGCTGCTTTTATTTTTTTATATAAAGCCATGGAGTTAAGTGATTTGGCCAAGGTCACACAGCTAGGTAATTATTGTCTAAGGTTGGATTTGAACTCAGGTCCTCCTGACTTCAGGGCTGGTGCTCTATCTACTGTGCCACCTAGCTGCCCCCTCATTGCTGCTTTTAGAGGTAAATGATGTTATGAAAAACATTCAACTTCCTTATCACATATTAATATAGAGAATTATGATGAATGAGGCAGAAACATAATCTGTAATCTTTTAATGCTATTAAAATCTGGTAATCCTGTTATGAGTGTGGAAGGCTGCTCTTGAGATGTAAATTGACTTCTATTGTTTCATTGTTTAATGTAAAATTTGTAGCTTATCTTCTCATTCCCAACCCCTCAGCTTCCAGCCCTCTACCTGATTTTGGTCACTTGGGAGGGAGGTAGTTCCCCTTTTGTCCTCAGTACCCAGATAAGAGTCAAGGCTACAAAACCTGGGTTGAACCTCCACTGTGGGCCCATTTGCTCATCTGGCCTAGTCAACTCCCTTTGACTATTCCTTATCTCTTTCTCTCTTTATCTCTCTCTCCCTCAGTCACCATCTGTGTCTCGGTCTACCAAACAGCCTCACCTAGCCTTTTGTTATTCATCTTGCCATAAAGTGCTTGTTGACCCTTCAGGAGGAAAAAATTTTAAACATTTACTTCGCTATATTTCATAATAAAATCCTGGCAGTTTTAACATCCCAAAGAGCATGCAAACTCTTGTCCTTTTCAATGGCACTCAACTTCTCAGTTACCCTAAATTCCATCTTTAATTGGTGATCCCTCAAAAAATCAACAATATGACTTTCCACCTCTAACTCTGAGTGTTTTCTCTATCTTCTAGGCTTAGAACTCTCTTATTATTCACCTTTTCTTCACTGACTTCCTTTGAGGTTCAGCTAAAGTCCCACCTTCTTCAGGAAGTTTTTATTGATTTTCCTTAATCTTAAAACCTTCCCTCTTAGATTATCTTTTAATTTATCCTATTTCCTATTTCAATTTATGCCTATTTGCTATTTTCACCTAGATGTTTACATTATCTCCCTTATTAAATAGTGAACTGTGAACTCCATGAGAGAAGGAACTATAGTTTTATCTTTCTTTATATCCCTAGTGTTTAGCACAGTGTCTGGTACACTGGAGGTGATTAATAATTGCTTGTTGACTTGGTTCCTAGCACTTCTCTTCCAGTTTTCATGTCAGACAAATGGTCATGCTCTGGATCTACTTCATCTGTTGGGATGGTTCCTTCTTGGTTCACCTAAGCAGAGACATATACCTTAACATTCATGTGCTTACAGTGCCAGGTTTCAGGCTGGGGGAGTTAGGAAGGGCAGCAACCCTTCCCTGACCTTTCCTAGCCCTTTGTAGAGAGGCTGCAAAAATCCTTTATGAGACAGGATAAGGAGAGACTGCAGATAGAGAGATTATCTGAGAGAGAGAGAGAGAGAGAGAGAGAGAGAGTGAGAGAGAGAGAAAGAGATCAAAGATAGGGTCCTCTTTTTTTTGAAGAGACAATGACTCTTTTTGCTCAGTGATCATTAAAGAAATGACTTTACATTTCATAGTACCAAGGTCTTTCATTATTGAGCCATATATGTTACAATAAATACCAGGTTAGCTCTTGTCCATGCTTTGTCAAATGTAGCTCATATAAAAATAGTAATATTAGATCAATTTGAAATTATCAAAATGACTTGACAAAGAATAGTCAGTATTTAGCTAGGTGGTACAGTGGATAGAGTGCTGAACCTGGAATCAGGAAGATGTGAATTTAAATCCAGTCTCAGGCATTTATTAACTATGTGACCCTTGGCAAAATATTTAATTTGCCTCAGTCTCTACTTCTGTAAAATGGGAATTATAATGATACCTACCTTCTAGAATTGCTATGAGGATAAAATAAGATATCTGTAAAGGACTTTACAAATCTTAAAAACCTATAAATAGTCTAGTAATCATCATTGCCATCATTATTACTCAATACTTAAGGTCAATTTGGAAAGATGCCTTCAATGGAATTCCTAGTTATCTGCACTTGGGCCTATTGGCTTGCTATTTTTTGTTAGTTATTGAAATAAAAGCAAATTCAATAAATTTACAAAGGACATGAAGGCAGAGGAGTTAACTAACACACTAGATGACAGAATTTTAAAAAATTTTCATAGGATAAAAGATTGAGCCAATTCTTATGTCTTAATAAGCATAAAAGTAAAATCTTTCACTTGGGTTCCAAATAACTACTTCACCAATACCAAAAAGAGAGGAACATGCTTAAAGAGCAGTTTCTTTGCTAAAGACCTTGGAGGATTTTAGGTAATAACATGCCAGTATGAGTCAATAGTGTGAAATAATAATCTCTAAAAACCTATTGGGATCCTGAACTGTGTTAAGGGAGGTATAACTTTCAGGAATGAAGTGACAAATCAGGGGTTGCTAGAAGCAACTCAAACTGGCTCGCAAGAACCAATTGTTAAATTTTCAATGTGAGTGCTTACACTTCAGAAATTGACAAAACAGGATTTGACTTGTTGTTTTCCTGATCTTTATTAAAGAAAATGATGGAAAAATGTTTGTAAAATAGATTAAAATTAAAAATTGGTTGTGAATAATTTTCCCCTTTTTGAGCTGGTTATTATGATAAATCTTGCCAGCATACCACTGTGACTCCTACTGAACTCAGTCTTAGTCAAATTCCATTTGGGAACACTTTGCTTAGTTCTGGATATCATCATTTAGGAAAAGACATTGACACATTGCCAAGCATCCAGAGGAAGGCAAATAAAAGAGTGAAGGACTTTAAATCTACATTAAATAAAGATCACTTGAAGAGAATGAAGATGTTTAGCTACCTTTATGTTTTATAGAAGTGTCAAAAGGGTCCTCAAGAGGAAGCTTAAATAGGAAGTCAGAACTTGGAGCAATGGGTAACAGTTACAAAGGGACAAATTTATGCTTGATGTCAGGAAAAAATTCCTAATAATTATCAACATCCCAAAGAAGAATGGGCTGTTTCTGAAGAGAGTGGTTTCACCTTCATTGGAAATCTTTAAGCAGTCTATATATATAGTGACATATCAACTATTTTGCACAGGAGATTCTTTGTGGGAAAAAAAATGAGCTAGATTAAAGTGGGGCTAGTTAATACAGCAGATAGAGCACCTGCTCTGGAGTAAGGAGGACCTGAGTTCAAATGTGGTCTCAGACACTTAATACTTACTTAGCTATGTGACTTGGGAAAGTCACTTAACCCCATTGCCTTGCAAAACAAAAAACAAACAAAAAATGAGCTAGAATATATGGCCACTGATATCCCTTCTAAAGGTGAATTTCAATGATTGTGATTTCACAACAGCTAGGTGACATATAGGGATGTGCTAGTAAATGGTGAGCAACTGGCTCTGCAAAGATAGTAATGATAAATAGGCACATGACAAATTTTAATTTTGATTGGCATTAATAACATATCTGTCACTTTGTTAAGCCTAAACAATCAGCAAAGCATTAAATCAACCCCTCATTTGTAGGGTTTGTTGATTTTCAAGGTATAAATTCTCACAATGGAAATTTTACAATTAGCTCTTGTGAGTTGATTTGTGCTCACTCCAGGACACTCCTGGTATGTTATAAATTTGAATTAATATTATATAACAAGGGTTTTACCAAGCACTATTCTCATGACAACTATACTGAGTAATACAATTATTGTTAAATACATTTTACATGTGAGGAAACTGACATTCAGAGAGTTAAAGTGACATAGCAAATAAACAAAATATGTAGGATTCAAATTCAGTTCTCATAGCTATTTCTATTATTCTATACTATCTCTCTATGATTATGCACATTAATCACCCCAGAAGACATTCTCAATGATTTATAAATAATTGAAAATCAAAGCACTGTCTTTCAATTATGTTCATGTAACCTCTAGATGATGTTCATTTCTATGTAGCCAAAGTACAATCAGACTAGGTATAGGAAAATTATCTTTTTTATCCAAGTTAGGAGAGAGAAGATTGAATTTAGGTTTTATTGGGGAAGATGTCTTCCAAGCTAAACTTTTTAGTAAGTGTTTATATTCTTATAAATTACTCCTACTGCTTCCTTTGGATAATCTCTATTCTCTTCTGTTCTATTCAATTTTTTTTGTACTTGAACCCAAAAGCTAGGGAAGCATTGCAATACTGTGGAAAGAGTAATTCTTTTGCTTTTAGTCTTTTGTGTCATGGAATAGTTCTGTAATTTTGAATAAATCACCTCAACACTCTGAAAATCTTAAATCCTCAAATATAAAATAGGTTTTGATGAGGGGATCACCAAGGTCCTGTTGAGATCAAATATTTTATCTATCTCCTATGATGATACTTCCTTAAAGTTCCTAAAAAACAGATAGGACTTAAATCTTAAGTAAAAATAAACACCAAAGTAGATTCTATTGTGTGCATTTCTTCAACAAGAAATAATTGCAAAAATATTAACTTTGGGATTACTATGTGCTAGTCACTCTGATAGCCCAGACTATTATAGTCAAATTCCAAAATTCTCAGACAAAGGAGAAAATACTGCAAGTAGCCAAAAAGGAGCAATTTAGATACAAAGGAGGTACAATCAGAATTACACAGGACTTATCAGCTTCAACATTAAAGGATCAGAGAACTGGAATATGATATTTCAGAGGTCAAAGGACCTTGGATTACAACCAAGAATTTACTACCCTGCAAAATTTAGCATATTCTATTAAGGGAAAAGATATATTTTCAATGAAATAGAGAGCTTCTAAAATTTTCTGATTAAAAAGATCAGAACTGAACAGAAAACCCAGTTTTCAAATACAAGACACAAGAGGTACATGAAAAGGTAAATGGAAGGAGGGAAAAAATTCAATGCTTGTCAACATTGGATTATCCCTACAGGGGAAGATACATCCCTACAGGGGAAGATAACATTTGTAACTCTTGAGAATTGTATTTCTCTTAAGATAGCTAAAGGGTTGAATATAGTTGAAAGGAAAATATTTAGAAGATATGGGTATGTTTGGGTCTTATCCTTTGTTGTGTAAAAAGACCAAAATAACCTCACTATGTTGAAACAAATTACAGTGTTTCAACTTGGCTAATCATGGTTCAGATGAACCCCTTGGGTGTTTACTCTAAACTTATGTATCTCACTATTACTTTGAGTTACTTTAATTCTCCCTTGCTCATAGAGCTCAGCATTTTCTCTATGCTGGGAAATCCTATACCAATGTCTCCCATGCCTTACTCTAAAGTTTTTAAGAGAGACCTTCAGGGTGTCCCAGAATTTAAAATACTTAGAGGCTTTATATATAATTAAATTGAAAGCAGCCTTACTTTACTAGATACCTTAGTTAAGAAGAGTTGTAGTACAATTGGGGTAGAAGGTGGAAATTACTTAGAAATTACTTTGGACATAAAGAGATTAGAAAGTAATCTTGTCTTAATCCATACTTTAATATCATGGTTGTGGACAGAGGGAGACAGTGTACCCAATACTTTGATTGAGGAGGATAGTAGGACAATGGCTAGAGTAATATAGAGATGAAGGGAGAGGATGTACATAGGGGACTGGAAATGAAAAGTTCATGAAGTGGTTTTGCTTTCTTTTTTGGCTTCAATTGGAGGAAGCAGTCTGGGGAGGGAGGTACAAATAGTTCCTGAAATGATTTGACTTTCCATGATACTTTGTTTCATGAAGATTGTGTGTTCATGGGAGGTACTTGAAAAGAAGGTAAAATACAAAGCGATTATAAATTGATGTGATTTTTTATTCTTAGGAAGTGTATGTCAATTGACACAAATGAGGGGAAGGTACTTAGTGCTTATCCATCAATCAACCTTTGAGAATAGTTCTTTTCTCAAGACAAATAAAAGGAGTATATTAGGACAAAGGGGTTGTAAGTACAAGAAAGGATTAAAAGAATAAAAACATAAAAAAGAAGTTCTATACTAGGAGAAAACTAGGTATTAGTATATTAAAAATACCAGATGAAAAGGCAACTATTATAATAGAGGAAAAGAAGGGAGAGTGTGAACACTGAGAAAATCTAGTAAATAGATTTGGCCGGAGAGGAAATAACATACATTCCCAATTGTATTTAAAAAAATCTATTCTATCCTACAGGGAAATGGGAGGGCCAGAACAGAAAGAAAGAAAGGGGAAGAAGGAAGTGATAAAAGGGAAAGCAAAGGTAAAAGTAAAAGTAAAGTTAAAGTTAAAATTTTAAAGAAAAGTTAAAGGGGAAAAGAAGCAAAACATTGGTGAGAAGGAATAAGAAGAAAGGAAAGAGACAAGTATAAATGGGAAAAGATAGAATGAAGGGAAAGTTAGAACTAGCCATTTTAAATGCAAATGTGAATGGGATGAATTCTTCCCTAAAATGGAGGCAGGTAGCAGAGTGATTAAAAACCACAATCCTATAATATGTTGTTTATAAGAAACACATTTGAAACAGAAAGATATACACAAGGTAAAGGTTAAGGGTTGAAACAAAGCATAGTATACTTCAGAGGAAATAAAAAAAATCAGGGATAGCAATATTGACCTCAGACAAAGCAAAAGCAAAAATAAATCTCATTAACAGAGATAAGAAAGGAAACTACATCTTCTTAAAAGGCACCATAGGCAATAAAGTTATATTATTATTAAATATATATGTATACTATATATACACACACACACACACACACACACACACACATACGTCTGGATGTATAGCATCCAGATTCTTAGAGGAGAGGCTGAAGGAATTACAAGGAATCATAAACAGTAAACTTTTAATAATGGGGTACCTCAACCTTCCTTTCTCAGAATAAGATAAATTAAACCCCAAATTTCACAAGAAGAAAGATGAATAAAATCTTTAGAAAATTTAGATATGATAGACCTATGGAGCAAACTGAAAAGAGAGATAAAAAATATTTATATACCTTTTTCTTTGCAGT
Organism: Macrotis lagotis; assembly: GCF_037893015.1. Classification (NCBI taxonomy): domain Eukaryota; kingdom Metazoa; phylum Chordata; class Mammalia; order Peramelemorphia; family Peramelidae; genus Macrotis; species Macrotis lagotis. The sequence goes on from NC_133658.1 coordinate 477,835,055, forward strand.
ACTATATACCTATACCTATACCTATACCTATACCTATACTTATACTTATACTTATACCTATACATATACCTATACCTATACCTATACTTATACCTATACCAAAATTGATCATGTGCTAGGACATAAAACCCCTACAATCAAATGGAGAAAGACAGAAATAATTAAAGCATACTTTTCATATCATGTTGCAATAAAGTTGCATGTAATAAAGTAATAATAAAAAATAATTGGAAATTAAAAAAACAATTTTAAAGAATCAGTGTAACAGACAACAAATCATAGAAATAATCAAACATTTCATCTAAGAAAATTATAACAACATTTATGAGATACAGCCAAAGAAGTTTTTAGGAGAAATTTCATCTCTAAATGTTTATATGACTAAAATAGAGAAAGAGGAGATCAATAAATTGGGCATGCAATTGAAAAAGTCAGAAAAAGAACAAAGTAATGATCCTCAATTAAACACCAAATTAGAAATTCTGAAAATCAAAGGAAATATTAATATAATTGAAAGCAAGAAAACTATTGATTTAATAAATAAAACTGAGAGTTGGTTTTATGAAGAAAAAATAGATAAATCTTTGGTTAATCTGATTTAAAAAAAAAAGAATACCAAATTGCCAGTATCAAAAACAAAAAGGGTGAACTCACCACCAATGAAGAGGAAATTAAATAGATAGTTTGAAGCTATTTTGCTGACTGTATTTCAATGAATTTGACAACCTGGATGAAATGGATGAATATCTACAAAAATAAAAACTACCCAGATGGACATAAAAAGAAATAAAGTACTGAAAGAACCCCATTTCAGAAAAAGAAATTGAAGAAAACATCAATAAACTCCCTAAGAATAAGTCTCCAGATCCAGATGGATTTCCAAGTGAATTCTACCAAAGAGCTAAGGAAAAATTAATTCCAATTCTACACAAACTATTTTGAAAAATTGGAAAAGTAAGAGTTCTGGCAAATTCCTTTTATGACAGTAATATAGTACTGATTCCTACACCAGGAAGAAGTAAACTCCCTGATGAACATTGAAGCAAATATTATAAATAAATTTTTAGCAAGGAGACTACAACAAGTTATTATTAAGATAACACCATGATCAGGTAGGATTTATACCAGATAGGCGGGAGTGATTCAATATTAGGAAAACATTCAACTTAATTGAATATATCAATAACAAAACCAACAGAAATCAAATTATTATCTCAATAGATGCTGAAAAAGTCTTTGACAAAACATAACATCCATTCCTACTAAAAACAGAGAGTATAGGAATAAATGTAGTTTTTCTTAAAATAATAAGTAGTATCTATCTAAAATCATCAGAAATTCTATATGTAATGGGAATAAGCTAGAAACATTTTTAATAAGATGGGGGGGTGAAACAAGAATATCCATTATCACCATAATTATTCAATATAGTATTAAAAGTGCTAACTTTAGCAATGACAAGAAAAGAAATTGAAGGAATTAGAATTGGCAATGAGGAAGCAAAACTTTCACACTTTGCACTTGATAAAATTGTTTACTTAAAGAATCTAAAAAATCATCTAACATCTTCTTGAGATAATTAACAAATTCAACTAAGCAGCAAGATTTAAAATAACCCCACAAAAACCATAAACATGGAATTTTCTGGGTGGAGCCAGAAGACAAAAGTAGTGCCAAAATGTCTACATGTGAAACTTCAAAGGAGTTTATGAATAGGTCTCAAATCCAAAAGAAACTTCCTGGAAGAGCTCAAAAAAAGATTTTCAAAAATAAAGAAGAGAGAAATAAGAAAATGGAGAAAAGTAATGAGAGTCATGCAGGAGAATTAGGAAAAATGACTGAAGGAAATGACATCTTTAAAAATAAAATTGATCATATGGAAAAGGAAAACAACTCATCAAAAAGTAAAGTTGACCAACTGGAAAGGAAAAAACACCTCATCTAAAAGGATAATTAACTTATTAGAAAAGGAAAGACAAAAATCTACTGAAGAAAATGAAGCCCTAAGAATTAGCATTACTCAAAGAGAAACTAATATCTCTGTGAGATACCAAGTTATTATTTTTTTAAAAAAGCAAAATGATGAAAAATATAGAAGAAAAGATAAAGTACCACTTAGGAAAAATGGCCAAGCTGGAAAATAGATCCAAGAGAGATAATTTACCAATTATTAGTCTACCTGAAAGCCACAATCAGAAAAAAAGTCTAGAAAATATCTTGCAGGAAATTATCATAGAAAACTGTCTTAATAGCTTAGATCAAGAAGACAAAATAGTCTTTGAAAGAATCCATTGATCACCCCCAGAATGAGATCCCAGAATAAAAAGTACAAGGAATGTTGTGACTAAATTTAAAATTCTCTTCTAATGGGAAAAAAAATACTAAAAGCAGTCAAAAAGAAGCAATTTAATACCAGAGAGTCACAGTCAGGATTATACAAGGTTTATCAGCTTCAATATAAAAGGATTGGAGGGCCTAGAATATGATACTCCAGAGAACAAAGGAGCTTGGATTACAATGAATAAAAAACGATAATGCAAAATTCAGCATATTATTTCAAGGAAGAAGAAAGATTTTCCACATAAGAGAGGACTTCCAAACTTAGCTGACAAAAAGACCAGTAGTAAAGAGAAAATTTGATCTTCAAATACAAGAATCATGAGATGTATAAAAAGGTAAACATAAAGGGAGAAAATGTTAGTCAATAAGAGTAAACTGTGTACATTCCAACATAAGATGATACTTGTTTGTAACTCTTGAGAATTGTATTTCTCTCAAGTCAATTGAAAGGAGCATACTTAGACAGAAGTGTATGTATAAATTGAGTGTGATCAAACTTTTAGCTATTGAGGGTTGTTTTGTTGGAGGTATTGTACTTAGAAAGCAGGTGTGTGAGTATAAATTGATCATAATATAAGGAGTCTTATGGCTCCTGAGAATTGTATTTCTAACAGCAGAGTTGAAAGGAATATACTTTGATAGAAGGAGTAGATATAATATAGTTATAAAATGTTAGTCAATAAGATTAAACTGTCAATATTCTTAAACAGGATGTCATTTGTAACTCTTGTGAATTTTATTTCTATTAGAACAGTTGAAAGGAGCATACTTAGCCTGAGAGTATGGGTACAAATTGATTTTGATGTGATTTTGATTATGATTCTTGAGAATTGTATTCCTAAAGGCTAAGTTGAGGGGAGCATACTTGGACAGAGGATGTGAGTATGAAGTGATTATGGTGTGATGATGCTTAAAAATCAATCCATCCACCAACCAACCCTTGAGGATAGTACTTCTATGAGGACAAATGAAAGCAGTATGATTTTAGAGACAAGTACAAGACAATTATAAAACAAGAAATTTTAAAAAAGGATTATGCTGAGAGAAGAAGTGTGAAGGCATTAGAAAATAAATACTACATGAAGAGGCACAAAAGACCTATTATAGTAGAAGAAAAGAAAGGAGTGTATGAACACTGAATAAATCTTACTCTCCATAGATTTGGCTCAAAGAAGAAATAACATCCATTCCCCATTAATTTAGAAATTTATCCTACACTACAGGGAAGTATGAGGGGATAGGAGAAAGAAAGGGAAAGGAGGGGGATTACAAAATGGAGGGAAGAAAAAAGAGTACAAGGAAAGAAAAAATAAAAGGGGGAAAGGGAGAAGAAAAGGGAAGAGGACTGATAGAAGACAGGGCAGTTTTAAAGAGGTATTAGTTAGAAGCAAAATAGAGGTGACATGGAATAAGAGGAAAGGAGAGAAAAAAGTACATCAGGGGCAAGATAGGATGGAAAGAAATACAGTTATTATTCATAATTGTGAATGTGAATGAGATGAACTATCCCATAAAGCTAGAACAGATGGCAGAATGGATTAAAAAACAGAATCTTAAAATATGTAGTTTACAGGAAACACTTTAGAAGCAGGGAGATACAAACAAGGTAAAGGTCAGACTGCAGTAGAGTAGCTCGAGCTTTGGCAAAAATTAAACAAAGAAAACCAGAGGGAAAAATATCAATCTCAGATGAAGCAAAATTAAAAAACAGTTCTAATTGAAAAGAATAAGGAAGGAAGCACATCAATATTAAGCATATATGCACCTAGTGGTATAGCATTCAAATTCTTAGAGTTAAAGTATTACAGGGAGCATAGTCAGCAAAATTATATAAGTGGGGGATACCAACCTCCCTCTCTCAGAATTAGAAAAATATAATATAAATAAACAAAGAAGAAGGTAAGAAAATGAAAATTGAATTTTAGAAAAGTTAGATATGCTAGACATCTAGAGAAAATTGAATGGGGATAGAAAAGAACATACTTTCTTCCCAGTGGTACATGAAACCTACAGAAAAATTGACCATTTATTAGGGCATAAAAACTTCACAATCAAATGCAGAAGAGCATAAATATATGCATCCCTTTCTTGTAATAAAGGACCTTTCCATGCAATAAAGAAATGAGTGGCCTTGGGCAAGCCACTTAACCCCATTTGCCTTGGAAAAACCTAAAAAAAAAAAAGAAATGAGTGAATAAACAAAAAATAATAGAAATAAGGAATAATTTTATCCTAGAAAATGAAAATGATGAAACATCATGGCAAAACTTGTGACATATAGTCAAAGCAGATAACAGGGAAAATTTTTGTATCTCTAAATATTTACATGAACAAAATAAAGAGGAGATTATTTAGGGGAGTGCATGTTGTTAAAAAAAAGTCAGAAAAAGAACAAATTAAAAATCTCCAATTAAGTAGCAAATTGGAAATTATAGACCAATCAATCTTCCTAATGAATGTTGTTGGAAAAAAAAAATTTTTAGTTTTTTTTTTTTTTTTGCAAAGCAATGGGGTTAAGTGGCTTGCCCAAGGCCACACAGCTAATTAATTATTAAGTGTCTGAGGCTGGATTTGAACTCAGGTATTCCTGACTCCAGGCCCAATGCTCTATCCACTGTACCACCTAGGTGCCCCTGGAAAATTTTTAAATAAAATTTTAGCAAAGAGATTACAGCAAGTTATTTCAAGAATAATGCACTATGAGCAGGTAGGATTTATACCAGGAATAACAAGCTGGCTCAATATTAGGAAAATAATCAGCATAATAACAATGAACAGAAACCATATGATTATCTCAATAGATATTGCATACTCTTTTGACAAAATATAGCACCTGTTCCTATTAAAAACACTAGAGAATATAAGAATAATGCAGTTTTCCTTAAAATTATGATTGTTTATCTAAAAACATCAGCAAGCATTGCATATAATGAGGATAAACTAGAAGCAACCCCAATAAGATCAGAGATAAAACAAGGGTGCCCATTATTACCACTATTATTCAATATTATATTAGAAATGTAAAGTTTAGTAATAAGAGAAGAAAAAGAAATTGAAAGCTTTAGAATAAGCCATGAGGAAACAAAACTCTCACTCTTTGTATATGATATGATGGTATACTTAGAGAATCCTTAGAAAAGCAACTCAAAAACTACTTGAAATAATGAACAACTTTAGCAAAGTAGTAGAATGTAAAATGAATCATAAAAATTATCAACCTTTCTATATATGACCCACAAAGTCCAACAACAAGAGAGAGAAAGAAAAATTCCATTTAAAGTAACTATAAACAACATAAAATATTTGGGAATCTACCTCCCAAGGAAAACTCAGAAACTTTATGAAAAGTTTTCAGTCAGATCTAAACAATTGTTAAAACATCAATTACTCATGAATAGACTGAGGCAATATAATAAAAATGTCAATTCTACCTAAATTAAATTACTTATTTAGTGCCACACCAATCAAACTACCAAAAAACTATTTTACAGAGTTAGAAAAAATAATAACAAAATTTATCTGGAGGAATAAAAGATCAAGAATATCAAGGAAATTTTTGCAAAAGAAAATTAAAAGGAAAGTGGCCTAGCCAGACAGGATCTAAAACTATTATAAAGCAACAGTCAACAAAACTTTCTGATACTGGTTAAGAGAGAAGGGGATCAGTGGAATAGATTAGATACAAAAGAAGCAGTCATAAGTGACTATGCAAAACCCAAAAGACTTCTGGAACCAGAGCTCACCATTTGACAAAACTGCTGTGAAAATTGGAAAATAATTTGTCAAAAACTAGGTATAAAAACCACATCACATAATTTATACCAAGATGAGGTAAAAATGGGTAAAGGAATTAGACACAAAAGGTAACACTTTGGACCAATTGGGAGAACAAGGAATAATCTATATGTCAGATTTATGAAGAGGGGAGGAAATTATGGTCTAACAAGAGATAGAGAACATTATAAATTGTAAAATGTATGCTTTCAACTACATTAAATTAAAACATTTTTGCACAAACAATACCAATGCCACTTCAATTAGAAGGAATGAAGAAAACTGGGAAACCATTTTCAAAGTTAGTCTTTCTGATAAAGAGCTTGTTTCTAAAATATATAGAAAATGGATTCAAATTTATAAGAATACAGGTCATTCTCTAATTGATAAATGGTCAAAGGACATGAACAGGTAGTTTTCAGATGAAGAAATTAAAGTTATCTCTAGTCATATGAAAAAATGTTCTAAATCATTATTTAGCAGAGAACTGCAAATTAAAACAACTCTGAGATGCCATCTCATCATACCTTTCAGACTAGTTAAAATGATCAGTGGTGGAGAGGATGTGGAAAAAACTGGTACATTAATCAGTGTTGGTGGATTTATGAACTGATCTAACCACTCTGGAGAGCAATTTGGAACTATACCTGAAGGTCAACAAAACTGTGCATACCCTTTGGTCCAGCAATACTTCTGCTAGGTCTATACCCTAAAGAGATCATAAAAAACAGGAAAAGACCCACATGTACAAAAAATATTCACAGCAACTCTATTTGTAGTGGCAAAGAATTGGAATTTGAGGGAATGCCCATCAAAAGACTGAAAAAGCTATAGTATATGAATGTTCCATAATATTATTTTTTGTAAGAAATCGTGAGCATCTGGACTTTAGAAATGTCTGAAATAACTTGCATGAACTGAAGCTGAGTGAAGTGAACAGAACCAGGAGAATATTGTCCACATTAACAACATTGTGAAATGATCAACTATGATGGATGCAGCTCCTCTCAACAGTTCAGTAATCAAGGACAATCCTGAGAGACCTGTTATAGAAAATATCATCCACATCCAGAAGGAAAAGAGCAATTATAGATTCTGAATGCAGAGTAAAACACACTATGTTCATTTTTTAAAACTTCTTTTGGGGGCAGCTAGGTGGTGCGGTGGATAAAGCTCTGGCCCTGGAGTCAGGAGTACCTGGGTTCAAATCTGGTCTCAGACACTTAATAATTACCTAGCTGTGTGGCCTTGGGCAAGCCTAATAATTACCTAGCTGTGTGGCCTTGGGCAAGCCACTTAACCCCATTTGCCTTGCAAAAAACCTAAAAAACAAAAAAATTATTTTAATTTTTATTTCTTTCTCATGCCCCCCATTTCTATTTCTTCTTTCACAACATGACTAAAATGGAAATACATTAAAAACAATTAAACATGTACATGTTCACTGCTATGGGGAAGGGAGAAAGAAGGAAGGGTGGTAATAAAAATGGGGAATTCAAAAGCTTGCAAAAGGACAAATGTTGAAAACTATGTTTGCATGTAACTTGGAAAAAAAGAAAAGAACAAAAAGAACAAAAAGAACAATACAGTCCTTACTTTTAAGGAATCTGCAACCTTATCAAGGATGAAAATTGTTAGTCAGTTAATAATTTATCAAAGGTATGTATGTATCTTACATGTGTTAAGTGTTGGGAATTCAAAGACATGTAAATGACAGCCCAGCTCTCAAAGAGCTCACAATCTAATGGAGGAGCCAACATGAAAACTATACAAACAAATTATATACAGGATAAACTGGAAATAGAGAAAAGACACTAGAGATTAGAAAGAAATTCCTGAATAAGTGATATTTTGGTTGTTGTCCTTCATTATTGAAGATGACCAAAGTGACATCACTGGGTTAGAGTCAAGTTACAGTGTGACCAGCTGTGACTGATCAGACCAATATGAACTTGGAATGCTATACCAGACATAGGTCAGACAAATAGATTATATGAATATTTGGGGTAGATTACCTAAATTTGCACATCTTGTATTCCTTCTCTGCTACTATGATTCAGCCTTACTCATTGAGCACAGTCCCTTCTTTGAGAAGAGCAGGTCCTATTGGGAAATCTTATGCCAATGTCTTCCATGTTTTAAAATCATTTTCAAAGATCTTAAGAGAAACTTTTAGAGTATACTTATATCACTTATTGATGCTGATATACATATGAGTGCTTGCCCTGTTTGAATTCTCTGTAAAATAAATTTTTTGGCAAGCCTATGTTTGAACACTGTAGCTACTCAATTGGAGTTGTACTCTTGTACGAGTATTTGAATGGTTGGCAGTTTCATTCGATAAAGGACCTCAGTGTCTTGTACCTTCTCCTGCCAGGTGATCTTCAGAATCTTCCTAAGACAAATTCAATGGAAGTGATTCAGTTTCTTGGCATGGTATTGGTATACCATATGGGTTTCATGGGCATACAACAATGAGGTAAGCACAATGGCTCCTTCAATTTGGCAGTCAGTCTTTTATCTCTTCTCTCCTACACTTTCCTTCAGAGCTTCCCAAACACTGAGCTAGCTCTGGTAATATGTGGTCAATCTCATTATCATTGTATACCTCCCTGAAAAGTATACTACCAAGGTAAGTGAACTTATCCACAATATTCAAAAGTTCTCCATTTGCTGTAAACAATGTTTTCTTGGTGCTAATAGGGAAAAATTAGCAGAAGCAGCAGAGAATCAATCCATCCTTTTTTTTTGCATCTCAACTTCAGAGGCTGCACTGAGTGCACAATCAAAGGACTTTTTTTCAGGTTTTTGGTTTTGTTTGATGGAATCTTGATATCTCATAGAGTTATAATCTTCCATTTGTCCAATTCCAGTTTTTAGGGTTTTGCTTTCTTTAGTTAATTTTTTTGTTTCCTTTTACAATTTTACTTTTAAGGAAATTGATTTCTTTTTACTTTTGACCAATTTTACTATTAAAAGTATTGTTTTCTTCAGTTTTCATAATTCTCCTACATGACTCTCATTTATTTTCTCCATTTTTCTTCTTCCTCTTTTCTTTGGTTTTGAAAATCCTTTTTTGAGCTTCTCCAAGAGGTCTTTTTGGAAGACCAATGCCAAAGAACCAAAGATTTTGTGTGGGAGGGATAGGGAAGGGGTATAAGATGAAAGAAGGTTAGAAAAGTAGGAGGAGAGGCAGATATAATAGAGAATGTGATAAAAAAAAAGTACAGCTTCAGAAAGATAACATGTGGCTTGGATGAACGTGGCAAAGACATAGATTTGTTGTACTCCCTTGGTGACTGGGAAACTGTGAGAGGTTAGACCCTTATCCAAAACCCAGGCAAGCATAGTGTAGTGAAATTGATAATGAACTATTGTTGAGCTTCTCTGGGCAATGAAATTTTGACATAATTTTCAATAAGCCCTCATGAATGCAATCCTTGGTTAGATCTATTTTAAAAAAGGCAGCAGCTTTCAAAGATTTGGTGTAAAATACTGCATTTATTCATCTGAATCAGAACACACAAATATCAAGACTGGCTTGATGAATATGATGGAGAAGTACAGAAGTTGCCAAATTAAAAATGAGAATTTCTCAAGGTTTACCAGCAAGATAGATCTTACATATCTCTAAGAAGGAAGCATTTAATTCCATCAAAAGTAAAGTGCAAGCAAAACTTAGCGAGATGATTCTTGGCCCAGTAAGAAGACAGATGAAATTAGGTTTTATGCTGATAGTAATAATGAAAAAGTGTTTTTATGATGCCCTGAAAGGTATTTATGAGCCAAAGATCTATGGTGCATCTCGGCTACTCAGTGCTTATGGAAACACATACATTAGGGTTAGGAGCATGATCTTAGAGAGACGGTTTGTACACTTCCAAACTGTTTTCAATCAATCAATTGAATTGCTTAATGGCTAAAGCCATTGACCATTTACCTCAGGTTGAAGTCAATCCCTCCCTAGCTGAAGTTCCAATTGAAGAAGAGGTTTGAAAGGGTAGACATTTTTCAGGTGGCAAAGCACCTGGTGCTGCTTCTATTCCAACTGAGATTTCCAATGTTGATGAGTTTATTGCTCATAACAAAAAGGTTTTAAAATTTTCTGAGTTATGTGGTAAAAAGAGGTTATCCCCCAGGAATTTAAGGATGCTTCCATTGTCCATCTCTATAAAGGAAAAGAGAATAGATTGTCCTGTGACAATCACTGGAGTTTTTCTCTCTTTGTCATTGCTGGTAAGATTTTTGCCAATGTACTTCTTAAAAGGCTGTTTCCCCACTTAGACATTGGTAAACTACCTCAAAGTACAGCTTCAGAAAGATAACATGTGGCTTCAGAAAGAGTGGGAAAATGATCAATATAGTATTTGCCTTCTGATACCAGGAGAAATGCCAAGAGGAATACAGAGGTCTGTACACAAGGTGAGATTTTAGGTGGGACTTGAAGGGGAAGCTGAGATAGAGATGAAGAGGAAAAGAACATGAGAGACAATGAAATTTCTCAGAATTGGGAGATGGAGTATATTTTACAAGAAATAACCAGAAGGTCAATGCCAATGAACTAAAGATTTTATGTGTGAGGTTTAAGGAAGAGGTATAAGATGAAAGAAGACTGTAAAAGTGGGAGGAGAGGTAGATATAGATAGAATGTGATAAAAGCAAAAGATGAGAGGCAGGTAGAAAACTATGAGAGAATCAGAGAAGGCAGTGATGCTAAGGGAAAAAATACAAGATTTGATGTCATAGGAGCTGGCTTCAAATACTGACTCTGACACTTCTTAATCATTTAGTCCCTCTGGATCAATTCCCTCAGAGATAAAATGAGTTATTTAACTTAATGGCTAAGGTTTCCTCCACTTCTAAATCTATGATCTTATTGTGAAGAAATCACTTTTCAGACTGTTAAATATTTGTCACTAAAAACTAAAATACATATTCTGCTTAGGGAGATGGGGGAAGCAAAAACAAGCAAATGACAACTCACAGTGAGAGGGGAAATAAAATGAAGCTTTTTATTCATTCCCTTCCTGAGAGCTCAGGTTGGCTTGACATACTGTGATCAATGGAACTCAAAGCAGAGAGCAGATACAAGAGAATAAGAATGGACAGATCCCTACCCTGTCATTCTTCTACCATACTTGAGACTCTATATAATATTGAAAATGATTAAGGAAGTCAAAGGACTTGAGATGATGTGAGTTAATTTTTCTAAAACTTCTTGACTGTCTTTTAAGAAATTGAAATTTGAACCAAGAAATGTTTTCCTGATCAGGAAGTAAAGTCCCCTTCTATAGTAACACCAGACATCTTGACTTCGTGAAAGGTTTAAATCTCTGTCCCTGCCAACCTCAAACCCTGTAACTTCCTAACTACCCTCTTGCAACAGATTAGAGGTGGAATGTCCCATAGGCTATGATGTGCTTGTCCTCTACAGTCCCATCATCATCCCTCAGCAGTCAGCAAAAACCTTGTATTTTTGAACTCCTACTGAGACAACAGTCCAGCTGTGATCTATTTTATTCATGGGCCCATTAGCTTTCCTTGGCTGAGACATCATTTGTGAATCACTTAGTACAATTCTACCATGCTTATATCATTGTTATAACCACAAGTGTCACCCATTCAACAGCAAAAACAATGTGGAAAAAAATTGCAGCTCATTATCATTCATTACACTAGTCTGGAGAGATTAGAAGCCTAATGGCAACTGAGAGAAATTATACTTCATGCTGTGGTAAGAACCAGGAGGTTCTAATCATGGCAAAATCATTGCCTTACTACTTAACATAGACCTTGTCACTTGACCAATTTTGACAGAAACTTCTAGATTTAAATGGTGTCATACAGAAATCTAGATGATATATTAAAATAGATCTGAATTACGAAATATTTACCAAAGAATTTTAGAACAAAGATTTATTAATGGCATGATATGCTTCCTAACATCGACTGAAAAAGATGGCAAGAGACAATGTCTTGACATTTATGACTGCATTTTTTACTACTATTTCTCACCTTCAGTCAATCCCCTGCTTTCTTAGAGTAACTTTCAAAATAAATATGTAAGTTACTGAAAAAGTACTAAACACAAACATGAATCAATAGGTAATGAAACATTAGACACATACAACACTGGAAAAAATTGACTCAATCAATAAAATGAGCCTGTTGAGTCTAAGAAGGAGGCGAAAATGAAAATACACTCTTATGCTGCTGCCCTTCATTAACAAAATTCAGCAAGTATTTATTAAATACCTACTTGGTATCAGCCAGTGGGACTATAAGCACAAACACAAAGTAGTTCTGACCTCAAGGAGCTTATATTCTACCAAGGGACATAGCTTGCACTTAAAAATTGTTTATTCTTTTTTTACCTTTTGAACATAGAAAATTTAGCACAAAATGTATATAATGTAGGGAAGGGTGGAGTGAGGAATATCCAGGAGGGATAGGGTTGACTATTGATAAATATGAAAAAGCTTTGAACAATTATATCTGAATATGGTTTACAAATTTTAATTTAGAATCATAGAATTTAAAGGTCCTTCTTTAATTACTTAAAAATTTAAAAAATTGTATTATCCTTTAAGACTTGGAGATAATAGTCATCTATATAGAAAAAGGACACAGATTAGTAAGTATTCATACAACTAGAACAAAACCAAGATACTTTACTTCCTAAGTAAGTGAGTCATCAATGACCCATATCATATTCCACAACTAACATGCTTATATTCTAAATTACTTTAATTAAGCTCAAAATAATTTTCTGAGAAATGTAGGCTCAGATCAAAAGGATCCTAGAACTAAGCTCCTTAAAGTATTTCCTAAGTAAAACTCATATGGATTTAATTGTGTGAATTTCCATCATTCCTGCAGCTTGCCTCTCTCCTTTTTGGCCTCGATTTTCAGTCTAATAATTAGTCAGAAAGTACTAATGGAAACTACTTATCTTCAAATATGATAAAAACCTATAGCAACTGGTAGGGATCCAGATTCATCAAAGGAAAGACTATTTTAAAAAAAAATTAATGATTTGACAGATTTTTGGAGATTAAAATTCCAAAGAAAGACAATAATGATATATTTGCTCAACTTTTTAATTATAGAAAAGTGCTTCATAAATATTGAAATATGTTCTTAGTTATCTGTGTCCTGGTTTTTTTCCATATGGATGCTGAAAATTATTTAGTGATTTAACTATTTTTTAACTTTGTATTCCTTATTCTTTTGATGAAAGTTCTTCCAGGCAAAGATTATAGAGCAGACATCTACAAGACAATAAGATCTGCTGGTGAATGGAATAGAACAAGAAAATCACTTCCTAAAATAGATTGACTTAGACTAGTTAGAAAGGTAATTAGACCCAAGTTTGGATCATCTATTCATTTTGGTGATCTTCACAGAGAACAGTGATTTCTAAAACTGATTTCAATATAAATAAAGTAATAAATAGTAATATCACCTGGTAATTTTAGGAGATTGAATTTTTCTCAAAGATTTTTATAGGAATAAATTCTTTCATTTTACAAATGAAGTGACAGGCATAGGAATATTACGGGATTTGTTTAAACACATATATCTGACTGGTGACAGATTGAGAAATATAACCTAGGTTTTCTGCTACCAGAATCTGTGCTATTTTATATAGGCTATGTCTGAAATAGTTGGCATAAACAGATTAGATCAATTTTTATTATTTTTTTTTTGCTAAATAACAGTTCTCAAAAATTGCAAGAGTTCAATCTGTCACATAGATCTGGAAGTGTGGGCAAGTCACTTAACCTCTTCCAGGTGAATTTATTTTAATCTGTAAAATAAAAAAAATAAAGCTTAAGCAACCTCTAAAATTCTTTCCATCTCTAACATCCTATGAGTTCTTGATTTAAAGTTTTATTCTTTTAATGAATTTAGTTTCATTTCCCTCAGCCTTTCCCCCATATATATCTATTGGAAGGCTTATTCTATATTTTTCATGTGTTTGGTTTTGTTCTGTTTTATTTAGTTTTATTTTAAATAAGGATGTATATTCATTGCAAGTGCTACAGAAGATAGAGTGCTGGGCCTGAAATTAGGAAAACTCATCTGCATGAACTCAAATCTGACCCCAGAGACTTACTAGCTGTGTGACCCTGGGTAAGTCACTTAACCCTATTTGCTTTGGTTTCTTCATCTGTAAGGAAGATAGTTTTTTATATGACCAATGTGCAATTTTTTTTTTATAAAAAGTAAGTTGTAAACCCTTCTAATATCTTTACCAATAAAACCCCAAATGTGCCTACGAAAAGTTGGGCACAAGTGAAATAGCTGAAAAACAACAACAATAATATTCACATATATTCAATAGTGACAGGAAATGAACAGAAAGTGTTCAAATAAGAAATCTGAACAACAAATATAATTAAAAAGTTTCAAATCATTAATAAGAGAAATATTAATTGAAACAACTCAGATTCTATATCATTTCCATTAAATTAGCATGACAAAAGAGGAAAATGACACATTGATGGGTCTTTAGTAATAGCATGCATGTTAATGCTATTGGTGGAATTTGTGAAATAGTCTAATGATTCTGGAAAACCATATGGAATAACACCTCACAGGTCAATAAACTGTTGTCTACACAACGGATCTAGAGAGCCACAGCTGAAAATGGTCTATGGTAAATAAGACTCATGGGATTTGTCCTTTGTGGTTTATTTGGTTATTGCTGAAGAGACATGATAATATGCATTAATTTTCTCATCAAAATATAGAAAAAAATTAAAACCACTATATTCCAGAATAAAATTCACACATCAAAAACATAAAGTCAAAAGAAATTTTGACATTGTCCTTATCCAAAAATAATTTTCTCATTCTATATCATGAATCTATCATCTTTTTGTCAGGAGATGGGCAGGACAGATCAATGCCAAAACACTGGAATTATAGTTTGTCAGTGCACTTATTAGAGATCTTAAGTCATTCAAAGACATTTGTATTTAAAATGTAATTGTTTTTGTCATAGTTTCTGCTAGCTTCACTTGGCATCCATTCATAAAAGTCTTCTCATGTTTCTCTGAAACATTTCATTATTTCTTTTACTATTTCTTATAACTCCAGGCAAGTCATATACCCGCTATTTGCCTCAGTATCCTCATACATAAACTAGAGATAATAGTTTCTACCCCCTAGGATTGTGAGGAAGAGCAAATAACCCCCCTCATTTGAGAAAAGGCTGAACAAGTTGTGGCTAATGAATGTGATGAAATACTGTAATGGTTTAAGAAATGACAAACAGGATGGTTTCAGAAAAACCTGGAAAGACTTATAGGAGCTGATACAAAGTATAGTAAGCAGAACCAGACAACACTGTATATAGCAATATTATATGATAAACAACTATGCATGATAGTCATTCTAAGCAATACTGTGATCCAAGACAACTCTGATAATTGATATCATTGCTTTCATTCTCTGAGGACAGGGAGGGAAACAAATTTGGAAAGTAAAATTTAAAAAAAAAAGGCTAAAATAAATAATATTTTAAAAAATAATTAATTGCTTAAGTTAAGCATAGACAAGGTGCTTTAACCTGCAGAATGAGAATAAAATTTAAAGGAATACATTACATACATACATATCTGGTTCATAGTAGACCTTTTAAAAACACATATCAACTATCTACTATATATGATGATTTTGTCATATTTTATACAAATGGTTTTTCCGGTTTATAAAATTTGTCTGATACACATCCCTCCAATTCTTTATACATAATCTCTGCATAGCCAGTATCAATACAACCTCTATTTGAATGTATAAGTCTGACAGATATTTATGTCTCTTATTGTCTAAAGTTGATTCATGGCTAAGGTAATGCTCCTCTAGAGCATGTTTTTTTGAACTAGGAAGGACCTTAAAGCTCATTAAATTCAACCATCTCATTTTTTACAAATGAAAATACAGAGAACAAAAGATTATGTGACTTACCTAAGATCATGCAGCAGTGTAGTGCCAGAACCATAATTGAAACCCAGATTTTTAACTCCAACCAACAGTTATTTTTCACTTCACCCAGCAGCCTTACTAATGAAGACATGGCCTAGATATTAGTATATATTATACTAAGATCTAACAAACTTCTTATCCTCTACTGCTAGTATTAGCTGGGGCTCCTGGCTAGCTGAGAGTTAATGGCCATAGGATTTTATGACTTGTCTAATTGAGTCAGTCATCTTCATATTCCATGAACCCCACCAGACTGCCAATATGCCCTGAACTCAGGGTGAGGGCACGTTGGTTATTTAGTATGTGCTAGAAGCATACATTTTCTTTTTTTCCTCCATGTGAAAATAGTTAACCACATGGAAAGAGTCCCACCCCTCCACTTTGCAAAATGGTGAAATTAAGTTTCCCATACAGCTACCAAGGGACGACAGTAAATTACCCTGGTAACAGAGTTTACATTGATTCTGAAAAAAACACTTGTCCATATGTAACAATGATAACCTTTTAGAAGGTTTGGAAAACAAATCTGACACCCCATTAAAAGGCAAATGATTTTTTCTCCACACAAGAAAAAGAAACTTTTAAAACATAGAAGGCTATTAATAAATAATGGGCCTTTTTATATACATTATATATATATATATATATATATATATATATATATATGTGTGTATATATATATACACATATATAGGAAAGGCTGACATGAAAGCTAAAGCTGTAAACTGTATCAGAGGCCATATTTTGACTCACGTGGCTTATTTGTCAAAGCAGTGAGATACGAAACTCATTTTATTAGCTGCACAAAAGATATTTTATTGTAATTTGATTTTAAAAGGAATAGAAAAAAATTACATTTTCTCAGATACATAATACTGCAAAAACATTATATTCATACAACCACCAACCACTTTGAGGGGGTAACAGATGCCCCAAAGTATAGATGGCACCACAAAAAGAACATATTTCAATTTTCATGTGCCTGATCCCCTTCCTGAATTTGCCTTCTGTTTTGATGGTCAGATTAAAAAGAAGTGAAGAGAATGATATGTATTGAATTTCAGGAAGGGGAAGGCCTAAAAAGTGAAATAAAAAGTCAGTTCCAAAAATTTCAGAATTTGTTTTCCTACACATCATTTATTCATAGGTTAAGATTTTGCATGATGAGAAGGCTTGTCATAAAAAATTAATTGGCTGAAATGGTAAACTTGAAATGGGAACTTTGCTTTTCTGAATTCTGTGAAGTGTCATGAACACATTGATGGTCTATGAATAACAATGAACAGATGAATGAGAGTGAAGTTTCACCTCTCCTGAGAATGTGGATGTCAACTGGTTAAAAAAAAAAAAAGATCATCCATTTGTTTATTCATAACCCATGACTTCTCTCACTGATTTGTCTATCCCCCTTGCATCCTGAAAGGCCTCACAAAACAAGTGAACTTGAAACACTCTGACTAGTTTTAATATCATTCCAATGTCCTGAATAGACACCGCTACCCTTTTTAATGATTCATTCCTAATAGCATCTATGACTTTCTTGAAAGTGACATCCCAAACCAAGAAAGCCTCTCTTCCCAAGTTTTCCTATGATCAAGCTATATGACATTGGTTTTCATTCACAATCCCAAATTTCTAGATTTGATCCCAACTGCTAAAAATAGTCCTTTTCCCTCAGTATCTTAGGGAGAGAGACCATCTCTGTGTCTTGCTGTTACCTAGAATTCAGACTAGAAAATTAAACATCAGAAGGAAATTCCAAGTAAATTTCATCAGAATCAGGGCATAAATTAAAATGTGACATTCATTCAGGGTTTGATTTAAATACTTACCCACAATAACAAATTAACTTCTCTTGGCATGACAAGTGTCAGAAGGTTGCTCTGGGCTTCTCTACCCTTTCTTTACAATGCTTTCTCTTTTATACCCAAGCATTTAACATTATTTTCTCTTAATGCTTTGGCATAAAAGAATGGAAACCTAGTTACCCAGTTGTGTTGTGTGACATTATCTTTTCCTATGAAGAGCAGATATATTTTTTCTTCGTTTTTCTTCCTTCCTTCCTTCCTTCCTTCCTTCCTTCCTTCCTTCCTTCCTTCCTTCCTTCCTTCCTTCCTTCCTTCCTTCCTTCTTTGCCTGGTGGCTCAGTTAAGGTTTTGTTGATAGTCATTCATTAAATAGTATACTTCCATAATATGACATCTATGAAAGGAATAGTTACTCTAATTCAATCTCAATCATTTGTCTCCTCTTGTCTTATCAAGATTCTTTAACATCATGAGCAAGATACTATTTCTATGACTTATTGAATGTGTCCTATTTAGACAAATAAAGCACCATTTTTCTATTGTGCAGTTGCTACTTTAACAGGGCTTTGGTGGGGAGGGTTTGCTTTGATATCTTAATCCCTTTTAAAATTTTTTTTAATGTGCAAAAGGTTTTTAGCTCTAGAGAAGGAGTACTTAATGGAATTGCTTTAAAAGGGGAGGTAGTTTTTTGGAGCATTAAACATTGGTTAATTTATATTTTTTAATTTTTCAAAAATGGAATAATTATGCTTTCAATCATATCTTCTCAGTGAGAACATTGATTGTCAATTGCTAAGTCATTTAAACAATATGGGGCTAGGTAGTGCAGTGAATTGAGCAGTAGCCTTGGAATTAGGACAGGACTTCAAATCCAGACTCAGATACTTGACATTTACTAGCTGTGTGACCTTGGACAAGTTACTTAACTCTGATTGCCTCATATCTAGGACCACCTCCAGTCATACTGATTCATATCTGACCACTGGACTCAGATGACAGCGGAGGAGAAAATGGAGCTGTTGACCTAGCACAGCACCCCCTCACTCAAATATAATTCATGTGCTTATCATGGCATCACCTCCCCTGGTATCATGGTTTTCTTCGAGAATGAAGGACAGGCATATCAACATCATCAAATGGTATGTAAGGGTCAATCTGGGCCTTAGTGTTTATTTATTCCTTGACCTACTTAGGATTTTACTTCAAAGCCACTCATCTGAGATTATAGTATCTGTAATCAGCAAAAGAAGCATCTTTGAAATCAGTACAAAACTGAAGCTACAGTCTAATAGTGCCATAAAGACACCTAAGATTGTGAACTGAGACTTGATCATTGTCTCACCCTTGCAGATTTATGTGTTCATAGGGGTGGCTAGGTGGCATAATGGATAAAGCACTGACCTTGGAGTCAGGAGTACCTGGGTTCAAATCTGGTCTCAGATACTTAATAATTACCTAGCTGTGTGGCCTTGGGCAAGCCACTTAACCCCATTTGCCTTGCAAAAACCTAAAAAAACAAAACAAAAAAACAAAAAAAACCAGACTTATGTGTTCATATACAGTTATGTACATATGGATATTTATAATATGTAGGAAGTGCTCTGAAAATTTTGAATTTTACATAAATGTTAGATATCATCATTATTATATTATCACTATCATTATTGGAGAGTCTCTATTGTTAGGTTTCCTTAAGAACAAAACAAACAATTGATTGGACCTACCAATAAACACATTTAAAACAAGAGTACATCACCTATTACTATACAGAGGCAGATGATCCATAGTTAGGAAGCACTGCCTATATCATCACATTTTTTCATACATATTACTAAGTTGTGTTTATTTTTCTCTTCTTTTTTCTTTTAAAAATACTTTGTTAAATAATATGACTCTTGGCAGATATGGAGAAGGGTATAAGTAGATATTTTGACAATGTAAAAACAAAAGACATCAATAAACTTTATTTTTAAAATAAATTTAAAGATAAATTCCAAAATAGTTAAACTAAATACTTAATGGGATGCAGATGACTTCCATTGTGAAGGATGGCATGAAAGATTTTGGAAATACCAGAAAGCAAACCCAACACATCATCATATTTGAAGGTATGTATATTGCTTGTATATATTATATAAAGTTTATGTGTGTATGTGTATATAATGTATATATGCTATATACTCAAAACATTATATAAGTATACGTGTATAATATATATGTATAACCACTTGATGAGGTAAAAGTACTGCCCTATGAAAAGACTCTAGTATCTGGTGAACATACTTCTCAGAGATGCTTTTGATGCTCTGAAATCTGAGTTCAAGTACTGGTTTGGATCATGAATTAAAAAAGATGAATGTAGCCTCTGTGCAGATTTATAGGGTTGATTTCTCTGCTCCGAATCTGGAGAATTAATATCCTGTTCTATTGAATGTCAGAGCATTAGCAAAGTCATGGGAGGTCGCTATTTGCAATATTCCTGGTTCAATATGGTATTATTAGTCATATTTTCAAACCACTGCAACCACTTGCCAAAGTCCCTCCCCAAAAGATAATAAAGTAATAGTTGAGGTTAAGAATAGTCCAAATCAGACCATGATTGACTATTACTCCAAAGAGCAGCAAATATCAACTATTTCAAATAAGCTAAGGAAGAAAAAGTCACAGAATATTAATCTACCCTGACTAAATAATGAATCTTTATTTGTATTTGAACTAACTTAATGTGAAAACAGCTTTATATACTACTCCTACAATGCAGGGACTTAGGAATTTTGGAGACACTGGTAATTTGTATTATATTTTCAATAACTGCAAAATCATATCAGCTTTGGCTCTGATCAGTGTGGTGAAAGAATATGATGTAGTGGCTAACAGTCTTGAAGTTTTTACTATTTATAATTAATTATAATTGCAGAACAGTCAACCAAGATCTTTAACTTGTTAGTTCTTCCCTAAATTCCAATCATATCTTTTTTAATTGCCTCTTAAACCTCACAATTCTGTTGTCTTGACAACACGTCAAGCACCTGTTGCTCATCTCTCTTGTATTCAATCCATTTTCCACATCTCTGACAAAATAATTTTCCTGCTATAGTTATGTCTAACTATAACATTCTCTTGCTCAAGGACCTCCAGTAGCTCTCTATAATCTCTAAGAAAAACCTCAAATTTCACACTTTAGGGATTAAAATCTTACACAATTTAGCGCCAGATTACTATAATCAATTTATTACTAAATATTTAATCTCATGTAGTCTGAGTTCCAGATAAACTAGTTTACTTTGAGTTTTCCAAAGACAGTATTCCACATCATACCATTATGCCTTATTCTCCATACTTGAATGCATTATCTTCACTTCTGTCTTTAAAGTTGACAGATTAATTGTTTTCTATATCCCAGGCACTGTACTCAGTACTGAAATGCAAATACAAGCAGAAAGACAGTCCTTTGACCTCAACTAGCTTATATTCTAGTGGGAGAAGCTAAAACAAAAGGGAACTGAAAAGGAAAAGAGGAAGAGAAGAGTTAGAATCTGTAAATGTTGAGTCTCAGATCGAGTGTTATAATCATTATCAATGTCCTTAGCTTTTTAATGTTCATTACTTCTTTCTCAAATTATCATGAATAAACAAGATGTAACAAAAGTCTTAGCTAAGCTTTAAATTTTAATAGTTACAATGGTTCAGAACTACAATAAAACATGTAGGACAGGCTGTACTTACCTCCTTGCACTGTACATAATATCCACTCTAGTAAAATGATAGCTTCTTAAAGGTAGGGTTTAAATATATTTTGAAAGAGACTAATTTAGAAGCATCCTCCAATGACATCCTAGAATTCCATAATTCTATTAATCATAAAATGCTGTGGAAATAGCAATAATCCTTAAAAGAAAGAGAATGACACTTTTCCTTAAAAATCATTTTTATATTTCTATAAAGTCATTCATAGTCAAGCATACTATCAAAGAGAAAGCATTAAATGAAACTTCAAAGAGAAGAAAAAGGCACATAGACCTCGTTCTTATTGTATCTTTCCCCTGTCCCACACAAGGAAGTACTCCATTTCCTCATTTATGAGATTTTGTCCCACAGAAGGAACTACTCAGTTTGCTCATTTTTGAGTCTGGACTTGGTGACCTGTAGGATTTCTTCCAACTCTAAATCAATGAACCATGACACCTTTCAATGTTCATTCTTTCACAGCCTGAAGCATTTTGCCTATCAAAAATATTTTCATGCAAATTTCTGAACACACTTTCAAATTCAGTTTTGAGTGTCTTCAGCTCTTCTTTTATTCTCCCCCCCTCAAAAAAAAAAAACCAGTCTGCTGAACATATTTCAAGATGAAAGCTAAGCAATAATAAATAATGATTAAAGAATAGAATTTCAGGACTATGAAGTTCTATAATCATGTCTAGTATAATGAGATTCTTCATATACATTATAAAACATTGCACAATGTGGAAAAAAATCTCTTAATAGAGGCAATCCCCCCATAATTAAAAACATAATAATTGATATTAGTAAATTATTTCTCTTCTGTACACTGTCAATTGGCAGTCTGTTCTCACCATTAGCATCAATGGAAGACATATTTTTTCCCAACAGCAAAATCTTGCAGATGGGTAATATCACCTGTAATGTGCATTTGTGCACAGGATGTGGTGAGTCATGGGATTTAAGTAATCAAGACTAATCAATGTAATTACACTATCCCCAGAGTTGATAGAGAGCTGTTCCAACAGTGTAAACACATCAAAGTCCTATGGTTGGCATTAAAAAAAACTTCAATTCTTGTTTTGAAAATTCTGTTATCCTTTTTTCTTTTTCATCCCTGTTCTTTTACTGTCTCATAAAACCCAATATAAAATTGATCTAATCATTAAAAATAGCATAAATAGTAAATCTATATATATATATATATATATATATATATATATATATATCATTTAAGGGAAAAGACCATTATTTTCATAGCTATACCATGCTACATATTCTATTGCAATAGATCTATAAGTTTAGAAAAATGGTAGGGACTTTTTCAATTCCTATGTAGTTTACATTTTTAAGGTTAATCTAATGGTCACATCTTAATGGAAAACATAATACAGCATAAAGTTGTTTTATCTATAACACAGAAAAGACTTGCATACAGGAGAATGGCAAAGATAAAAAGGGGAAAGGGGGAAACAGAGATAGAGACAGAAACAGTCAGAGACAGAAAGATGGAAAGAAACAGACATGAAGAAAGAGTAGAGAAAAGAAAAGAGACAAAGAGAGGAGAAGAAAATAGTAGAATGAGCAAGAGAGGGAAGGGGAGTGGAAAAGAGACAGAGAAACAAGCAGAAGGATAGAGATTCAGAGGACAGAGAGAGAAGGATAGAGGGAAAACAGAGAGAGAGAGAGAGAGAGAGAGAGAGGAGAAAGAAAAAGCAACAAAAAAAACCAGGAACAGAGAGAAAGAGTGAGGGAAAGAATGGGTAAGGGAAGGGGAAGAGAAGAGAAGTTCTGTTATAGATAAAACAGAAGAATACCAACTTTAAGAGACAGAGGAAGACTGTCATATATCATGCTACAGAATAACATAAAGTAGGGCAGCAATATTTTTCTTGATAAGTCCCTGTGTTTAATGAAATTTCCAGAATAATTTTACAAGTTCTGAGACACATACAATGTAGTGTATTTAGTATAAAGTACCTGTAGAATAGAACCACCAATAAAGGTTAAAGTGATTTAGCAGACTTTTGATTGTTTATCTGTCCAGGTCAAGCAAAAAGAGTTTGGATATTAGGCAGATTTGGCATGATCTATAATTTTGTGTTTAGATCTCATATTCTCAGTTTCTCAGATCCATCTCTGTAGAAAGAACAACTCTCCCTATTCTATAATCAGTTCTTTTTATTTTCACTTGCTTTCCATGTGCACATGTCTTCCCTTTGACTTCTTTCCCAGAGAATATGAAGAATTAAAATCAAGAAGACAGTAGGTGCTTAATTACTATTTGTTGAAGAAAATTTACAGTAAAAACTGTCAGATTGATACAAAGGAGATATCAAATAACTGAACAAACATTCTACTGGAATTAGGCAAATGAATGAAATAATTAGACACTGATTCAACATCCTATACCAGTACCTGAAGAAGATTATTATATGTTATATTCCAGTAAGCATCATCAAGTCATGGAGGTTTCACATTACTGTTGTTCTTCATAATCAAAGAAGACCATGACATCAAATGAATGATGACCATGACTTACATAGGGGAATGTTAATGCAGAAACATCCTTCACATTACCTTTTCCACAACCCTTATCTTCCCATTCCCTGATCTAGTAGGAAACAGAACTTTAGGTGACAGCCTGGATGTTGTGGGAATTCATGACCTTGAAAATGTGGGTCCCTCACATGTAAGCAAGGCACCCCAGTGTTTCAGCAATGTCAGGCAGAATGCCAGTTTGGTGATTTTTTTTGGCAAAATCTTTGTGACTAGACAAGATAGTCAATTTGTCTCTTGATGATCACATTGGCATGATATATTTATAATTTTTTGAGAGTACAGTGTAGTTAACCTCTCTCTTGATGGTCTAATTGTCAGTAAGGTGATTAAATTATTTTACTCAGTTCTACAACCATACTCCCCCTAAAACCCAAAGACATTGATTTCCCCTGAAGCTGGGTCATGGGAATGTCAAATGGTGACTCAGCAACATTTACAGTAAGAACTACTACAGTATCTGATCATCTTCAAACCTTTCACTTTTATTTTTGATTAATGAAAATACTCTTGGCAAATGTTTTCACTCTGGTCCATCTTGCTCCATATTGTGCTACATTCAGTAGTATTTTTAGAGGGCCACAGAGGGCCTAGAGTCAGGAAAATCTAGGTTCAGATCTGAGTTAGACATTACAAACTGCAATGGTAGGCAAGTCAATTCACCTCTGTTTCAAATTCTTCATCAGTGGGTATAATAACACTTACCTTTCAGAGTTGCGAGGTTAAAATGAGATGATCTTTGTATCTCACTTTGCAAACCCTAAAAGTACTAGACAAATGCTAATTGTTGTTGTCTTGTTATTGCTACATTTAGGTCATGGAAAAAAAGAAGGATTTCAAAGCTTTCATGAATGAAAGAGTGTCTTTGTAATGGGCAGTTTAGTGTAAGGGCAGGTGGTGAGAAAATATCAGACACCAGAGAGAAGCATTAGCAACTCCGACCATACCCAGTTTAGGGAAAGTGCTGATAATTAAATGAGTTTTCCTGGACCAATAATGTTAGTGTACTGTTTGAAGGGCTAGCCTATCTTTTGCAAATGTAGAAGTCCTTGGTGGATTTAGGAAAAATATGGAAATATATGGACTCATGAAGTAAGATACTTTCTACCTGGGTGCTGTGCTAAGTTACCAGCTCACTTTCTCCTCCAGAGCCATCTGGGTCAAGCGACCAGATGTGGATTGAGACGACTGGAGATGTCTCTGGATGAGGCAAGCAAGGTTATATGCCTTGTCCAAAGTTACATAGCTAGTAAGTGGCAAGTGTCTGAGGTGGGATTGTAACTCCTGTCCTCCTGATTCCAAGGCTAGTGTTCTATCCACTTTGCCTCCTAGGGGACACAAGGAGGGGAATAAAGTAACAAAAAAGTGTATAGCAGAGAATAAAAGAAAACTTACAAGGAAGCAAAGAAATGATATACAACTCTGAACACAATGTAACATTTATTTAAAAAAAGGTTTTCTTGAAGTGGGAATTTATTTCTTTATATTTTGAATCCTGATGTTCTGCCACATACATGGAAATGTTTTTTTTTTCTTTTCTTATTTTTATATTTAAGTTTAAAAGAAAATAAAAGAAGTGTGGCAGCCCTATAGTATAGAACAATGGAATAAAATTAATAATCAGGAGATGCAAGAATTTTGTAGCAGCAAGAAATTTACATCAATTGTGCTGGTATGGATTTTCCCTGTCACTATCTCCATCATTGCTATATTTCGATTGAATATACTTACTAATCTTTAACTACAGACTGGGTGTTGTCTCAGAGAAACTGAGACCTGGGAAAGACTAGGTTAAAAAGACCAAGGTTTCACCCTACTACTAGGCCCATCACCAGTCATCTTGAGAGAGTGAGACTGATGACTTTGCTCAGTTCTGCCTCACTCAAATTCAATTTATGTGCAAACCAAGACATCGTTTACCTGATGTCATTGGTCCTCTTCAAGAATAGAGGATGAACAGCAATTACAAAAGAATCTCAAATGGTAGGTGCATGTCTCATATAATGTATAGTTTGGTTCTCTGCTGTGTTGCAACCAGGTCAAAGATTATTTACATATAAGAGGATATTTCAGATTCATTCACAGATCCTACGATTATTCAGCGGTGAATACCTTCATGAGAGCTAAGGTTATGGCAAAAGATAGGCATTTTGGGTATGATATTCAGAATATAAGACTGTCTTACATTATATTTGGTATCCTTAGTAAAAAGGGAACATTGAACAAATTCACCTAAGAGGAACAGAGGTAGAAAAAAGACAAGGTAAGTCACAGTGTGATGAAATATTTAAATCAAGAGTACAAATGCATGTGATGGTAAGTCATTGCCAAATCCAATGGAATAAGTATCAAAGTCAAAACCATGGATAAGGAAGACAATTAAAGCAATATTATTAAGGGCCAGCTAAAATTAACATCATCAATGAAAAAGTCCATCTGAGATGAGCAGAACAAAGAAAGGGAAGTAGACCATGTAGCCAGCAAACTGCTGCCTGATATTTCTACTCAGGGTCACGTGAATCATTGCATCACAGGATCAAAGATTTTAGAGCTAGAAGGGTCCTTGGAAATTTCCAGTCCAACTTCCTCATTTTGTAACTGAGGACTGAAATATTCAGAAATTAGCAATTTTTTTCTCTTTTTATTTCTTTTTAGGTTTTTTTGCAAGGCAATGGGGTTAAGTGACTTGCCCAAGGTCACACAGCTAGGCAGTTATTAAATGTTTATGGTTGGATTTGAACTCAGGTACTCCTGACTCCAGGGCTGGTGCTCTATTCACTGTGCCATCTAGCTGCCCCAAAGATTAACAATTTCCACAAGGTCACATAAGCTATAAGTTAAAGAACCAGGAGATGAACTCAAGGAGTCTGACTCCAAATCCAAGTAATTTTTCCGTAGTATACAGCCTCCCAAGCCTCCTGGGGTAGCTAGACATTTGAAATAAAATATGTTCTAATTATGCTATTTAACAAAAAAAGGATCCTAATTCAGGAAAAAATAGCACTAGAAATACAAATGCAGGAAACATAAACCTAACTTTTATAGCTTTAAATATGAATGGCCTAAGCAACCTAATTACTAGAAAGTAACAGATTTCATAAGAAAACAAAACCACAATATGTGGAGAGTAAAAGAAATACATCTAAGAAGAATAGGCATGTATCAAATACAAAATAGAGCTGGAACAAAATATAACTTGCATCAAATAAATCCAGGAAAGCATGCTCAAAATATGCAATTAAAGAAAAGCATGTCGAAAATGTGCAATCAAAGTAAAAATAAAATAAACAAAAATAAGCAATCAAATTACATTATGCTGAAAAGCACCATAAATAACAATCCAACCTCTGTACACATTGTGTATATATGCATTGAAGATCTAAGCATATAAATTTTTAAAGGAAAAATTATTTAAATTACAAGGAAACATAGACTGATGTTCTTCACAATTGGGGAGGAGGAGGGAAGACAGACAAGGGAGAAGGGAGGGGACAAGAAAGTTAAACAAAAGGAAAATTTTTAAATTGAACAATCTGAAGAAATTTGAGACTTTAGTAATCTAAATGAGAATACTAAAAGATATTTCTGTATTTATAGATTCATATGAGACTTAAAAATAAATGATCATGTATTAAGACAGCGAAACAATGTAAAGTTTATAAAAGCAGAAATATTATAAGTATCCTCTATAGATCATAATGCAATAAAATGTTAATCATTTCAAGGAATGCAGATAAAATTCCAAACCCAAATGAGTTATTGTAAATAATAAATGGGTTAAAAACATATCAGAATTAGTTACTAATTATGTAAAAAAAAATGATGATGATGATGATAATATGATTTAGCAAAATTTCTTGGTTACTGCTAAAGCATTCATCATGGGGACCCCCAAAGTATATATACACAAAATAGAAAAAAAGGATTAATAAACTGAATATACATTTCTGAAACAAAAGTACAAAATAAATACAAAAGATGAATATTAAAGAACTAGATAAACTGTCTAACAAAAAATCTATAGAAATGAAAACACTAAAAGTTAATTCTTTGACAAACTGATAAGTCTTTAACTAACCTGATTGATAAGAAATCAATAAAATAACATATATGAGTAAAATCATAATGAAAGTAGAAAAAAATAAGAAGAATTAGCAGAGCTTTTATGCATAATTTCATGCTAATAAAATCAAGAAAAGAAATATTTCCAAAAATGTAAAATACTGAGGAAATTAAAATTTTGTTTTATCATTCAATAATTGATTCTACTCTATATTTAATCCTATTTCCTATTTTGTCAAGCCCTATTTCTCAGACTCAAAAATTCCAGTCTAAGTTAAAGGCACTAACTTTCTAACTAAATAGAAATTAGTTTAGACTCAGTTGCATCCCAATGGACAATTCTGCTCTTGTCTCTAATTGTAAAATTTGAGGTGATTTGATTTCCCCCAAGGAAATGACTATCCAGGTGGTCCTGATTGGATGATTCTTATTTTTTAACCAAGGTTACTAGAAGTAATTGAGTCCTATAAAGGAATTTATACTCCATAATTGAGAGGTCATGATAATACACAATTGAAAGCCTACCTACCTCTCTGATCCACTTCATTGACAGCTATATTTATATATGTCTATATCTATATCTATATATCTATCTATCTATTCCTATATATAACTGTTAATGAACTGATATCTTGATTGAAGAAATTTGCCTCAGTTTCCCTGTTATTCCACTTTATTCTTCACAATATCCAATCTAATGGACATCCAATGGGGAATTTAAATAATCCAATTTCAGACAAAGAAATAGAATGATTAGGGTTAGGTTGGGATGTAGGAATGATACAGACAAACCTCCTTATCCTGATGGATTCACAGGAGAATCGTATCAAGTTTTTAAAGAACAATTTGTATGCACAAATCATTCTCCAAAGTCAAGAAAGAAAGTCCTCCACCAAACTCCCTTTATGAAATAATTATAGTCCTAATATATAAGTCAGGTATAAAGCAAAGGATAACTATAAACCAGAATTATTGATGAATAATGGTATAAAAATTAGAAACAAAATCTTGTCAAACAGATTATAGTAATAACCAAGAAATCATACATTATCAAGTAGTTGGATTTATATTAAGGATGCAAAGATTATATGACATTAAGAAATAATACAATTTATCACATTAAAAACAAAAATATCCCCAAACCCCACATTATTGTCTTAATAGATGCAGAAAAAACCTTTGACAATGTACATCACCCATTTATGTTAAAACCATACAAAGTATAGGCATAGTGATTTTTTAATATCATAAAAAGTATCTATCTAAATATAATATATATAATATGCAATAAGGATATACTAGAAGCTTTCTCAGTATATATAGGAGTAAATCACGAATGCCTGCTCTCTCCAGTATTATTTGGCCTGGTTTCAGAAATGCTAGTGATGGTAAAAAGCAAGAGAGAAAACTTAATAATGTAAAGACAGACAAAGAAAAGAAAAAAAATTACCATTTGCTGATGATTTACTGTATACTTTAAAAATCCCAAGGAATTAGCAAATTTTGAAATTATTTCTGTTTATATCAGTCTTTACTATCCCCATTCTTCCCTTTAATTTATGATTTCTTCTGTAAGTGTCCACCTAAAGAGTCAGAAGTGGGTTTTTTAGTTTTTATTATTTCTTTGTTTTGTTTTATTTTTGCAAAGGCAGTCTGCTCATTCACTGAATTCTGGAGCATCTTTCTTATTTGATTTTGCCCTATTCAGTCTTTATCTATCATAACTATAGACACAGGTACTTTTCACCAAGACAGACTATGTTGAGTATAGCAGTTTTCCTAATTCTAAGTGCTGGAACTAATTGAGCAAGGGAATAAATAGTAAATTAATTCAGGCTATTGGTAAGCAAAAGATTCAATACAGGAACATTGGCTACATCAACCATGAAGTGAACCCCTGGGTCCCAGGATCCTTAGATACAGAAACATGGATATCATTAAAACATTTGTAGGTAATGTTAAATAATGGTTAGAGCACTGGACTTAAAGTCAGAAAGAAT
Organism: Macrotis lagotis; assembly: GCF_037893015.1. Lineage (NCBI taxonomy): Eukaryota > Metazoa > Chordata > Mammalia > Peramelemorphia > Peramelidae > Macrotis > Macrotis lagotis. Next base: position 477,865,314 of record NC_133658.1, read on the forward strand.
TAGTTTCCCATCCTGCCTCAAATAATTCTGCCAGATCCCGGCAAAATTTGCCAGATCCCTTGATTTCTTAGTACTCTAAACAATTATCTAAGAATGTCAGTTGAGAGGAAGGTGTTATGTCTTTCTCGTTCTGGTTGAGTTTCTCATTCTGAAGATCCATACATACATTAGCGGAAACACAGGTCCAATCCATGCTATTCATCTCTTGGGAGATGCTCAGATATCAATTGGGGATGATGCTACTGGCTCAGGTAAGCCAACAGACAAAAACAGGCATAGACTTTTCATGCAATCAACTATATGATCTCTCCATGAAAAAGAGGCATTCTTCTATTGTGTAAATAATAGAAGAAACAATTCCAAGGATACAACAAACAATCAAATAAAGAGTTGCAAAATAAAATCTCTTGAAAGTTAATCACATCAATTTCCATAACTTCCTAAAGTGAGGTTCTCTGGATCACTACCAGGAATTCTTTTGTAAAGAAAATACTTACCCTTTGATTTATCAACTTTACAAATTCAGATTTTCAGTTGTCTGGTTTGCTTAACTAAAGTATAGATCTACTAGGCGGTGAATATTTCCCTTTATATAGCTAATATTTTTGGCAATAACTTACATTAACAAGGGGGTATGATATTTAAAGCTAAGGAAAATATATAAAATAAAATTGTTTTGTTCCCATATTGTCATAGTTGATAGTTCATGAATATGAGTCTTATTCTAAAAAAAGGATTCCCTGCTAGTTTCAAACTAATTGTGGCAATGAGACCAACCTAATTCACACATTCTGGAATAGCTCCATGGTAGACAAGCAGACTCTGCTTTTTACTTCTGGAAAAACTAAACCATTACTTTAACAATTCAACCATTCTATCCCTTATGTCTTTTTAAGTAGAGATTTAAAAGTGCAATAAATATAAATTAAGACATAAATAAATTTAAATCTCATTATTATTAAAACCATTGAACAAAATTACATTGAAAGAAATACAAATTTATTTTCCCCTCCCCTGAAAGAGTCCTTATAAGCAGTACAGAATATTTACATGCAAAATATTAATCACTATTTACTTTGGCAAAAAGTCAGGAATATTCACCCTACCTCAGTCTTTCTAATGTGATGAATTCCTACATACCAGACATTTTTTCAAAGGGCATTGTAAAGTTCATACTTAAAAATCCATATTTTTATACACATACCAAAATGTAAATAAGTATCCCCATAAGGAATCCTATATGACAGAGAAAGAAAAGTTCAATTTGGAAATGTAACCTATTCAAGAATTTGCTAAAAAAAAAACTGACTAAATTCACTACTTTATTCTGTGAGGAAAATAATTATTTCATTTTTTATGCTGGAATTTTCAGAATCTAGCAATCTGATACTGTAGTTACTTAATGTTTGGTAATTAATAATAATAGTTAAAATTTATATATTACTTTAAGGTTTGCAAAACACTCATCTCTATTTATCTTCACAAATACCTGGGAGGTAGAAGCTCTTTTTATTCTGATTTTAGAAATGAGGCAACTGACAGACAGATGAGACAGACAGAAGTAAAGTGACTTGCCTAAGGCCACACAGCTACTAAGTATCTGATGCAAATTTGCACTCAGGTCCTCCTGACCAGAGGCCCAGTATTTTATCAATTGCACCACCTAGTCAACTCAATTGACTGCTTGGTATTCTAAGACCACATACATTTTTTTTGCCCCTGAACTACTTGGTATATCTTTTCAATTGGACTCTGCCTTTATACTGGATGTTCAGAATGAATTTGTACATCCCTTCTAAATTTTTAGAATCTCTAGTTTCTATCAAAGTTATTGTAAATCCCCCTTAATGAAACTATTAATGATATATGCAGCTGCTAATGCTTTCCTTCTAAAATTGCTTTGTATTTTTTGTGTGCACATATACATGCACATAAATATATATTTATATGTGTAAGAACATATGACTAAATCTATTTATATATATGTATGAATGCATATATTGTATATATATGCATATACAGAACATTAATATTCTATCACATCCATATATCTTAACTTGTTTAGTCATTTCTTAATTAACAAGCATCTCCTCAATTTCCAATTCTTCACCACCAAAAAAAAGAATTGCATATTGGCCCTATTCCTCTTTCTTTGATCTTTAGGGCAAAGAACTAGTACTGATGTTGCTGGGCCAAGGGATTTAACAGCTTGAGGCCATAGGTTCAAAATGTTTTCCAGAATGGTTAGACTAATTCACAACACTACTAACAGGATATTCAAGTATCTATTTTTCACACAGCCCTTCTACCATTTGTCATTTTTCCTTTTTTTTTGTCATTTAAAGCAATCTTTTTCTTTTTGGTTATTTAAGTCAATGGGTATGAAGTGATAACAGCATAATATTAATATATATTTCTAATTATTAGTGATTTAGAGCTTTTTATAGGACTGTAGATAGCTTGGATTTTTTCCTCTGAAATTTATATCTTTTGACCATTTATCAATAAGGGAATGACTTTTTTCTTATAAATATATATGCATATATATGTGGGTATACACACATATAAATTTAGAAATTAATTATATATTCAAGATGCATTTCCAAATGGAAATGAAGGGAAGTCACTTCATTAGAAGTTAACTACACTCTATTCGTAACATTCTTGTTATGATAAGGTAAAGTAAATCTTGTTTTTCTTGACTGGTCAATGATGTACCTAAAAATGACCATGAATCGTGATTTCAGTTTCACCCTTAATACACTAGCAAAGAATTAGAAAGAAAGTGGATGACCATTATTTGGGAACTGTCTGAACAAATTATAATATCAACTGACTCAAAAGTCTTAGTATAGTTTTAGACTATTAAAGCTTAACACTTCCATAAAATGTTATATGTGAAAATAATGGCATATTACTGTTCTATAGGAAATAGTGAAAGGGAAAAAATACTAGGAATATACAAAAACTTTTATGAACTGATGCAAAATGAAGTGAGAACCAGGAGAATAAATTAAAGGCCTATAACATTAATTAAAAACAACCATGAAAGACAAAAGAGAACTCTGTTGACTGGCATAGAGGTAACAAACTAGTGGTGAGGCCTACATTTTTAGACAATGGTGAATGTGTTCATTTGTTTTGTGTGATTATTCTCAGATAACTTAAAGGGAAAAGGGAAAGATAGTGATAGTTATACTGAAAGAAAAAGGAAAGAAAGACTGCTAATGAAATATTTTAAAAGATAAAGAAAAAAGGAAGGAAATTCAAAAGAGAACTTGGAGAAATAGGGCACTTTTAAATATATTTTTTTAAAAAACCTGAAATTACATGCAAAGGAGAGATTCTTACAATTTTATACTCAATTCTCTTTTCCTAGTCTTTGTATAGGAAATTGTTGGTATTTATCAATTCTGTAATTAGTAAAGGGGCTGGGGGAAGATAGGAAATTACTTATTTGGTATGATTTCCAGGCCCATAAAAATGTCTAACCCATTTCTCATTGATGGCTGAAATCCCAACAATGAAATGTATTTATTTTGATAATCTTCTCTATCCAAATGCATATACCTATGGAAGTCACAAATTTAACCTTTTCAGTCAACTACTTTCCTGAGATGATAGCTAGATGGTAGTAGACTTCGAGTAAGGAAGACTCATCTTTCTGAGTTTAAATCCAACCTTAGACTCACTAGCTGTGTGATCCTGGGCAAGTCCCTTAGCCCTATTTGCCTCAGTTTCCTCATCTCTATAATGAGTTGGAGAAGGAAAGGGCAAATAACTAGTCAGATTGCTAGATTCTGAAAAAAAACAGTATTACCAAGAAAATTCCAAATGGGGTCACAAAGAGCCAGACATGTGACAACAGTAATAAAATGAACTGGAGAAGAAAATAGCAAACTGGTATCTTTGCCAAGAAAATCCCAAATGGGGTCACAAAGAGTTAGACTTGACTGGAAAACTTAGGGAATAAACTATCTGACAGGCACTCACTAGCCTAACTGCTTTATAATTATTATCCCGTTTGATCCTCACAATACCCCCTTTATCTTCAATTTATACATGAGAAAACTGAGGTCAAGAACATTTAAGTAACTTAGCCAGGGTCATACAGCTAGTAGGTGTTTAAATTCATATTTGAACTCAGATCTTCCTGACTCCACACCTGATACTCTATCTATTGCACCACCTAGTTACTTAATCTCTAACTGCCTCAGTTTCCTCAACTATAAAATTAGGATAATAATAGTGCTGACTTCCTAAGGTTATTGTGAGCAGATGCTTAATGCAAGCTTATCTCCTCACATATATACCCACCCCTTGCCCTCCTTCAATGGTTATCACCTAGATTATTGCAGTTGCTTTCTAATTGATCTCACTGCCTCAAATCTTTTCCCATTCCAATACTTTCTGCACATCATTACTAAACCATTTTTGCTAAAGTGAGAATCTAACTATGACATACACACCTCCTACACAATAAACCAGTGTTTGCTAGGAACAAATAGGGTTTCCTCTTTTTTGACATTTCAAGCTCCTCACAACCTAGTCCTTAACTATCTTATCCATCTCATAATTCAATCAAATCCTTGACACACTTTTCAACCCAAATATCTTGGGTTATTTGTTGCTCCTCACAGATGATACTCTATCAGCTGTCTTTGTATTCTTTCCACTGACAATTTCTCATATGTGAAATGCTTTTTCTGCTCACTTTTACCTCTTGGAATCTCTGGCTTCCTTCAAGACCCAACCTATAAGTTCTCTTCAGCAGGAAATCTTTCCTAATCTTATCCCCATCTCCATCATTTTCTTAGCTTCTTGGGGTCCATGAATTTAGATGGAAAACAATTAAAATATTGATCGCAAAGAGACTTTAAAATTAGATCAACTGCTTTTGCCTACTAAGATTGTTTGTTTACCAAGAAATTAGGCAGAGGATACAAAAAGTTTTATGGAGAGGGAAAGAGAATGGGAACAGAAAATTGGATCACTTTTGCATTACATTGAGAACATTAATAGACTCCAGAGCAATTGGGTCAATATAAGGAATTATAGATCTGGAGTCAGGAAATGGGTTCAAATCCCAGCATTGTAAATTATTTAGCTGTGTAATGGACCAATCAATCAATCAATCTAATGGATAATAAGTTGTGTCAAGTACTATGCTTGGGACTAGGGATCTGAAGACAAAAGTAAAATGACCCTGCCTTTGAGTACCTTACAATTTAACAGGGGAGAAAAAAAGCACCTATATTCAGTATATATAAAAATATATTCCAGCTAAATGCAAGATTTTGAGGGAAGGCATAAGCTGCTGGAGAGATCAAGAAAGATTTAATGTAAAAGGTGATACTCAAGTTGAGCCTTGAAGGAAGAAAATAGAGCAAATCATAGAGCAAATCACTTAAATTCTCTGGGCTTCACCTTTCTCAAATGTAAAAATAAGGATGTTTCTACTCTAAGTTGATCATCCAATGAAAAGGTTTAAAAGAGTGGAAATTGGGTGGGATTCTGACAATGAAGGTCAGCTACTTCCTGTTTTACTAGTCAGAGATCTGATTAATAAGAGATTTCAGAAGCATTCTTTCCCACACTTGAACTCAAATATACTCAAAGGGAAGTAGTTATCTTGTTGAATACTTCTATTAAGCAGTTAATGGATTTGAGGTATAGAAATAGTCAGAACAAGGTTGTCTTTTCTTTCTTAATTAATTCTTTAAAAAATCTAATTCTTTAATTAAGCATATAATTCAAAAAATAATTTTGAATTTTGGGTCAATTTGAAGTATAAATTATCTGTATAACTGTGACTATGTAGACCAGGTCATATAAGTCCTCATGGAGTCCTTGACTGAAATCCTAAAGAACATCTATACTGTGGTAACGCGTTCATTTTTTATTAACATGCAAACTGAAGGTAAATGATTCATTGCAGGATTTCTACTTACTCTTGGCAGAGCAGGCACCAAATCCAAGTCAGGGGAAGGGTGATATGGACTTAAAGAAAAGGAGTTTAAATACCAGCTCTATTCTTTATAATTACTATGACTTAGGCAGTTGACTTCATCTTCCTAGGCCTCAGTTTCCCCATTTGTAAAGTGAAAATGTTGGACTTGAGAGTCTCTTCCAGTTCAATATCTATCATTCCCTTTAATCCTTATAGTAACCTGAATCCTGCCACCACCACCATCTTCCCCAAAAATGAAAAGAAAAAGACATAATGATCAAATTAGAGAGAAGGAAGCAAACACAAGAAGTCAAAGAAATTTACAGTAGGCCATGTATATTTTGTCACGCTGAGCATGCTTTGGCTGATCACCAGGAATTACTCCCATCCGGTAATAGAGATCTTTCAATTTGTTATTTTGTTAATATAATAAAAGAGAAGAATGATATAATTTGTTGTTTCAACAAAATTGTATTTAAACACAGGCCATCCTCTAAGGAATATCACAATCCCCATGATCCCAACATCTGGAAAATCCATTCTGTGCATGTTAGCTATCTTCCTCTGTATATATATTTCTGTGTTTCTATTCTGGTATTCTGCTTCTATGTAGCCAGGGCCTTGGATTTTTTAATTGACATCATGATCGCTTATTTATCTAGCCAGGTCCCAAGTACAGGAAAATCATGGAGTAGGATTAACAAGGAAACAGTTTTATGATGAGTCTGTGGTACTTAATATTTGGGATACTTTACAAAAAGATGCAGTAAATTAGTGCCGTTGGGACTGCTTCCTTTTTTTTTTCTTTATTAGTGATCACCCAATAGACTCTTTATTTTGCAAAATATATTGATCGAATGCTGACTCCTGGTAATAGGTTTCTCTAGTCTGTTATAAGGATTAAATTATTAGCAATCAATGGAGTCCCTTGTAGCCATATATTAAGTGTAAAATTCTTTGGTTTGCCTCTCAATTGAACTTTTACCCTCTCTCCCATATGCCCAAGCTTTTGTTAAAGAAAACTTCCAAGCATTTGAAGCAATTAAAGAAGTTTAAGAATATGAAATATGTAGAGATGGGGAGTCAAAGTAATATAAGTTCTTTTTTGAATAAATTTCTAAGGCAAGAAGGATCATAGATTTAGAGGGCTCCCTGGTCCTCTAATAGGTTTTCTCTAGTTTGTTATGAGGATTAAATTATTAGCAATCAATGGAGTCCCTTGTAGTCATATATTAAGTGTAAATCTCCTTGGTTTGCCTCTCCATTGAACTTCTGCCCTCTCTCCCATATCCCTAGTCTTTTGTTAAAGGAAAACTTCTGTGTATTGAAGCAATTAAAGTTTAAAAATGTGAATTAAAAAGACATGGGAAGTTAAAGGAATATAAACTCTTTTTAGATGAAATTTTAAGGGTAAAAGTATTATGAATTTAGAATTAGAAATAACCCATAAGGTCATCTAGTCCAACTACTTTTTCTTTATTTAGCAAATGAAAACATTGATGCCCAGGGAGGTTAATAATAGTTAGTAGCTAATATAAGATTACATATATCATATGTGTAAATAAAACCATGCTATATAGGTTTGCAAAATGATTTACATGTTTTATATATATATATATATATACATACAAAAATCCTGTGAGATGTGCGCTATTATTATAAGCATATTACAGACAAGGAAACTGAGTCAGTAAGAGTTTATGTGATTTAATCAGGTCCAGACAGCTAGTAAATGTCTGAGGTAAAATTCAAACTTAATTTTCCTTACTTCCAAGTCAAGTACTCTAGTTAATACACAATCCATCCAAGGTCTCATAAGAAATACTTGTCAGAGAGCAGTGAGTGCTAGAGATGAGCAAATATCTTCTTTACCTTTAAAAAAATTTAGGCTTAGGATCAAAGTTTGTCTGTATATTCGTTTCTCAAGTCTCAAGTCCAGGGAAATATGATTAAGAATTAGGTCCATGAAAGCATGTATGTGCTGTTGATGCTAGTTTCCCTCTAAATGTGAAATATTGAAATTATGTATGTATGTATGTATGTATGTATGTAGAAAGAAAATATTTTTATATAAAAATAAATTCATTTTCTTCTATTTTACTCCTACATAATCCTTTTCCTCAGTTGAGTATTTCTTATTTCTCCACTATATAGTTGTATACATACTTCTCTCCCCTATTAGATTGTAAGGTCCTTGAGAGCAGGGACTATCTTTTCCCCTCTTTTTGTATCCCCAGTATTTATCAAAGTACCTCTCACATGATAGGCATTTAATAAATGTCTATTGATTGATACAATCAATATATTTCAATCTCCCAAAGGCGCTCTGAACAAATTAGCTGCCCTACATAGTCATTCTTTTTAAGTTTGATTGTGACTATGAAGATTTTACCTTTGTCAGGAGGGACCCTCAAGAAATCATATTCTCTATTAACAAGATTATCTGGTTATTATACTGAGAATGGAGAAACAAAACTAGTTGGTGTAATTCATAGAGATTGTGCCTACTCTGCTAGAGGTAGCTACAAATACACCCACCATGAGCCAGACCAAAATTCCCAGATATGACCCAAGCAGCAAAACATGAGTCAAGTCAAAACATGTGGGTAGGATGGGGAAATGCCAATTTATCATTTTTCTGATCTTTAAAAAAATATTGCCCATCCTATAGACATGGCTAAGTGAATTACTCAAACCATTCATTACCCATTTATGTGGTTAGAGCAAAATGTCAATATAGACACTCAAATGATTCCAAAATATTTTTCCCCAAGTATAATTAAGTTCTTTTAGCTAATTGATGTAGTGGAAAGTACACTGGTTCTGGAATAAGAGGACCTGAGTTCAAATTTTGCTTTAACATGTACTTCAAGTGTGACTTTTAGACAAGTCACTTAACTCCTTGGGTCACAGTTTCTTATAATTAACATTTGGACTAGATGACCTCTAACAAGCTTTTTATTTCAGTTCTATAATTTTATATTCCTAATGACTGGGAGGATTTTCTCAACTCATTTCCCTTTGCTGGGTGGACACAGTCAAGATAAGTCAAAAGAAAAGTTATTACATAGATACATAGGATTCATTAAATTTTCAGAAATATTCATCTCCAAAATGAGCTTAAAAACATCAGAGAATGGCTCTAGCTGAGGGTCTGTTGTGTACCTCCACAGTTGCTCTATATATCACTTCCAGATCCAAATATGATTAGTAGTCTTTGCAAGGTTGAGTGACAAGTTACCACACCAAAGCATCTAAAAATCAGGGAAAGATGGAATGATATTTTATAAAACATCTTCTAAAGTAAAGGCCTATTTGTATTTAGTTTAGTTGAATTTCCTTTCCCAGGATGGTAGTGGGGAAAGGGTGGAGAGGAAGGGAGAAAAACAGATACTAGAAAAGACTTTGCCTCACTTTAATGGGTCTAATTATAAGAAAATGCGCTTTGCAATCAGTGCCCACCCCACCCCCATCCCTCAAAAAAGGGAAAAAAAACAATGGCTTTTCTTTTCTAACATTCCAGCCAGCTGTTTTGAAAGGTACAGCTCTAATCTCTTTTCCTCCACATGTTCAAACAGATGAAAGTAATTTTGTGCTCAACTGTCTATAAGTAATTAGGCTGGGATGTAAAGGAGTCTTTATATATCCGTTCAGAAAGAACTACCCTCTTAGCATACAGAATAATTATTAGCAATCTTCTTCATCTGTAAGGTATACCTTATGCATTTTGCATGAGTCCCCATTATTAACATAACCTGGCTATCAAAGCTCCATTGAAACTGGCATCTTCTTTTTTTCATGTAACTGACTAAAATTCCCCAGAAATATAATAATTCGAAAACGGTGATGCTGATGATTTGTTTCAGCTGTAATTTATTATGTTTTTCCTCTTTGTTATTTGCCTAGTAAAGACCTAAGCCAGTGGGGCTCCAATCTACACAAGCAAGTGCTCTGCTTTCCTGACAAGGTAGAAATTAATATTCAAGAAGGGTCCTAGAACACCACCTTGTGTCAGACTCACAGGCTAAACTCCCTTAATCTTATTAATTAGGAGGTCACAAAAAGAATGCTTTATTTTGCTAAGTGGAATTTACTGCTTTAGATAGGGCACAGTCATTTTAAAAGGACTTGAGGTTCCCTCAACCTGTTACATACTCCTTGTGTCTATTTTTCCCAGGTTAAGAAAGAGGAACTAGAAAGATGAAGTAGATGACTGCATTTCTATAACAATCTTACTTGTTTTTGCCCCCATATAGAAGTTTCTGCAGAAACTCATTCAAAAAAAGTCTGACTTTTTGAAAGCAAAATTTTGGGGGGACAAATTAGTGCTGTCTAAAACTGGGGTTGTGTATGTAATGCCCACCAGTAAGGAGACACATAGGAAATATAATTTTCCCAAATGGAAAGAAAGACTGAAGAATCATGGGTAGTGTGTGGAAGTTCATGAGTTTTAGAGTTTTTTCCCCATTCCTCCAGAAGCGATCCTACTTACTATGACACTTCAGACTCTCCTTCCAGCCAGGAATACAATTCCCATCATCTCTTCCATCTTGTCTATTTTTTCACATCTAAACAGAACTCTTTCAACTTTCAACCTGAAATATACTGTTGGTCTTTAGTTTTCAATGGTCCCATTTTCAATCAAAGCAAAATTCAGACTTCAAATTCCGGTAGACCTGAAGCCTCTAAATAGTCATCTCATTTCTTTTTTTTTTTTTTTTTTTATGGTTTTGCAAGGCAAATGAAGTTAAGTGGCTTGCCCAAGGCTACACAGCTAAGTAATTATTAAGTGTTTGAGACCGAATTTGAACCCACGTATTCCTGACTCCAGGGCCGATGTTTTATCCACTGTGCCACCTAGCTGACCCTCTCATTTCTTCTTTATTGGGGATGGAGAAAATGATTCTTCCTGTGGCTCAGGAAGGGAACTATGTCTATATCTTGGCAAAAAAAGAGCATGATCCTTTGTATCTACTAAACTCACTGTCTTTCCCTGAGCCTATAAAACTAGGAGGTTAAATTCCCAACATTAATTTTTCTTAAAATATTCTATGATTTTGGGGGTGGCTAGGTGGTACAGTGGGTAAAGCACCGGCCCTGGAGTCAGGAGGACCTGAGTTCAAATCTGACCTCAGACACTTAATAATTACCTAGCTGTGCGGCCTTGGGTAATCCATTTTACCCCATTTGACTTGCAAAAATCTAAAAAAAAAGAATTCTATAATTCTAAATTGTATTACTACAAATTATATGGAGAAGAAACAAAGAAGGGGGGAAGGAGGGAAGGAAGGAAGGAAAGAAGGAAGGAAGGAAGGAAGGAAGGAAGGAAGGAAGGAAGGAAGGAAGGAAGGAAGGAAGGGAGGAAGGGAGGAAGGGAGGAAGGGAGGAAGGGAGGAAGGGAGGAAGGGAGGAAGGGAGGAAGGGAGGAAAGGAGGAAGGAAGGAAAAGAAAGAAAAATTATGGGTACAGTGCTGACTCTGGATTCTGCAGACTTACAATTAAATTCTACCTTACTTCTAGAATCAAATATAAACTCCATTTTTTCACCACTAAAAGTTTCTCATAAGCCCTTTCTAACTTAACAATCTTTTTGTTCTTTACTTCCCTCCAAACACTCTGCAATTCAGTTACACTGGCTGACTTGCTGCTTTGTATTGACTAGTTCTCCCATTTCTTTATCTTTGCATTCCTGTTCCTCATGTGGGTAATGCTCTCTCTCTGTGTAGTTTCTCTGACTTTCTTGAAGACTCAGCTTGAATATTTTTTGTAGGAAAACCTTTCCCCATCCTGTTATTAGTATCTTTTCCTCTCAGATTTACCTTCCATCTACTCTGAATAAATCTTATATGTAAATAGATATTTGCATCATTGGAATGAAATATTTTTAATGACAAAGACTAATTTTGCCTTTCTTTATATCCCTGGCATTTAGTATAATAATGAGCACATAGTAAGAGGTGAATTAAAATACCTGCTAACTTTTTTGTCTGTGTGATTCCAAATATGAAAAATGATCTACAATGGTCTCAAAGTTTTTCATCTGAAAAATAAGGAACCTGGATTAGATATCCTCTGAGGTTTCCTTCATCTCTAACCTATTAAATAACCCTAGTAAGACATTTAACTCTCACCTTTTCTGATCCCACTAGTTATATCTCTTCTTAAATTATTATGCCTCTATACATCTACATCTATTTATATATAGAAGGTAAGTTCTCTGAGGGAAGTGATTTATTCTTTCCTTTTGATTCATTTCCATTCAAAAAGTATTTGTAATGATCTACTATATGGGCAAGGTACTGTCCCAGATTCTGGGTATATAATCACAGAACTGAAACAATAGCTGCCTTTGAAAACTATATATTTCATTAAGGGAATATAGAATGTCCTCCAAGAAGTAAATGCAAAGTATCTTCAAAAACTAGTATAAAACCTTCCCATAAAAGGTGTTCAATAAATGCTTGTTCAATTAAGTTGGAATGAATGTAAAATGAAAATATCATATCTTTAATGCTTACCTGACAGCATTATTGAAGATAAACTCTACATGTATGATCCTATAGTTTCTAAAATGAGAGATGTGAAAATATTTTGAAATGTTAAAAGAATGTAAGGACAGGGGGCAGCTAGGTGGTGCAGTGGATAGAGCATTGGCCCTGGAGTCAGGAGTACTTGAGTTCAAATCCAGTCTCAGACACTTAATAATTACCTAGCTGTGTGGCCTTGGGCAAGCCACTTAACCCCATTTGCCTTGCAAAAAAAAAAAAAAGAAAAAGAAAACCTAAAAAAAAATTTAATAAATTTAAAAAAAAGAATGCAAAGACAAATCATGTTCATATCAAACTAAAAATTGAACAGGTGAGGCAAAAGCATTACTATTTGGAAAATGTTTCTGATACACCACTTACTATCACTCCCACCCCTAGTAAGATAAATCTGAGTTGTTCCTAAACCATTGAATGGAGCATCCCAATTAGATCATTCCACTTGTGAAAAATGAATAATATTAAGTTTCACTTTACCCCTACTTCATAAACCTAGAAAAACCATTCAAGTTTTCTCTATGCCAGTGTATCTCCCTATAAAATAGAGGAAGTTTATGTATGAAATCTACTGGGACATGGAGTTTCTAAGTACAAGTTTGGCTCCTTTCATTGAGAAAATTTTTCCCCATCTGGGGATCAAAATATTTTTCTAAGTTTCTCCCTGCTAGACATGAGTTGAATAAATCATCTCTGCAATGTGACTTGCCCAGGGCCACAAAACCAGTTTGCATAAAAGATGGAATTTGATGGCTAGTCTTACTGACTTTGAAGTCAACTTTCTATCTATTATACCCTACTGATTTTCTTATCAATGTTACTCACCAAAATAGCTTATAAAGGAAACAATGAACAGTCATTTAAGAAAAAAATCACTTTCAAATTTCAGATTCCCCAATTTGTATCACTATTCCAAAAAGCTGTTTCTTCTACCCACATTAGAAATCTCCAATGAGTGGAGCATAAAAAAGGACTTAAATTTACCCTTGCTATATAGTAACTCCTAGGTCAAGTTATTTCTATTGGTGCTATGTGGTGAAAGTGGACATGTACTTATTACTAAGGAGCAGACGTAGTCAATCATGAGATTGGCTCCTAGTAACAAGCACTAAAGCTAATGCAAGATTGTAAATTACAAGATTTTCAGAGTTATGCATCAAACACTACTGACTTTCACCAACATATGCAGTTGTTTGCTTGTTTGTTTCTTAACTCAAATCTGGTGATTAGCTGTAATATCTGCTCCAGGGTCTGAGTTTCCTGGGCTATACTTCTAAGTCTCTTTTTCTTTCACATTAAATTTTTCTGTGGGTACAGTCCATCAGCAGGGAAACAAATTGATTTTTCATTCCCAGGCTTACAAGTATATGTGATCCCAGCTTTTAAAGACAATAATTATATTATTTAAAATAGTTCCATCATGATAGTCCCATTATGATCAAAATTACTTTCCCACAATTTGAAAAGAAAATGTTTCGCTGTTGAGATTATGGCAAACATTCCATTTTCAGTAACCATTATTTCCCCCTTAATGGAGAGGGTTATTAGAATCACTTCAAGTCTGATTGATGACCAAGATGTTATTTCACTTATTCTGACCTTGTAATAAATAATCATGTTGTATTACAGCAATTTATTTGGTTGGGGACTGGTTGTTATATGTTGCTTCAAATTATGATGATATGTAGGGGCCACATGGCTCATAATTGCAGTCTTGGTAAACATCCAGGTTTGAGTTCTCATTGTTCTGCTAAAGAGGCTAAGAAGTCTAAATCCTTATTAACTGTTAAAGAAAAAGTTAATAATACTTGAGCCACCTAAAACTCTCTCTGCAGTCTGGCTAATATTGCCAATTATTTTAAAACATTTGAGAAAGTCCTGTGGTGGTATGGGGAGGAGGGAAAAAGAGGTAGGGAAATAAAGGTCACTATGCTATATTTTTGTTGTCCCATTTGAGTTAGATTTTTCTCTCCCTTTCTTCAGGACATAGCATCACCTCTTCAAATTTTTACCACATTTTCCAAATCTCTTTTTTATATAATTTTCTCCTCAATGGGGCACAATGATTTCAAATGGATTACATACTAGTAAGAAGTCAGGAGGTTTGGCTTTTATTTCTTTCTTTGGTCACAGTGTGGGTTTCAGTGAATTACTTAACCTCGATCTTTCCAATTGGCATCTTTACATGCCCTTTGTTGAAGTTAATGAGATAATGTCAGTTGGGCTCTCAGAGCTCCTTAGAGAAAGGAAGCTTTTCTACAAAGAGGAAGAAATAAAGGAATAATTTGTATTGCATTGCAATCCTATTTGTGACTACAAAAGAGAAGTAGGTACTCATTAGGAAGTGCTTATTGTAACATTGACAGAAGTCATGAAATACTAGGGGAAAATGTTGATTGAAAAAAGTGAGGTTTTAATTCCACTATTTACCATTTTACTCCTATTTCTGTGTTTATCCATACAAGTTGGTGAAGGGGTGAATATTTTTAACTAATATTAAACTAACAGAGATCATGAAGATATAACAAAGATTAGGAAGTCGTTCATAATATGCTAGACTTAGAATCAAGAAGACCTGAATCTTCTTGTTTCTCATAAATACTATCTAATGTCACCCTTGGAAAATCTCTAAAATAATAAATTGTAAATTTAGATTCTGATCTACGTTAATCCAAAAAATAACCTCAACATAATTTCTTAGATAAAGTCAAAGATTGTTGAAAAAAATTTTAATTTTTTATAAAAAGGCTATACTTGAAGTTTAACATGATTTAGATCTTAAACTGGTAAACAGGTAAAGTTATTCAAAAGCTATTCAATTTCTATTATTCCTAAGAGATTTCAATGAAATTCAACTTCTTATTAGAACTTACAAATAAATAAAAAGTATCCCCAATGAACTATCTGCCATTTTAACATGAATTTTAAAATCTATTGAATTCTTTATAACTCAATCAATGTCCCTTTTAAGATTAACTTTTAATAATATCTTAATATCCATAAACTCTCTTTGTGCTATCTGTAACTTAGAGAAACATTAGAATATTGTATTTGAGTGGGTCAGTCAGAAAAATGGGACTTTTATAACATAATGTTATACAAAGTGGTTCTGAAGGTCCTCAGAGCCCTTTCTGGTCTTTTTGTTCAAAATGTTTCTTTCACTTTTCTTACTCTTGTCTTGTGTTTTCAAACTTTGAGATTGTGTTCCAACAATGTATTCTTTGTTCAAATCGTACACACCTATAAAGATCAGAAGGCAACATGGTTGTAACAGTAAGAGTAATAGATTTGTAGACAAAAGAAACTCATTCTGAACCCAAGCTGGTTTCTAATTTTGGAGAGATGGTGCCTACTAGGTACTTTATTTCAATCTAATCACATGTGGAGTCATATTGAGCTGACTTCCAGCCATAAATGACTGAGAGGCTGGTATAGTTTGGTGACAAAGATTCTTCTTGTTAACTTAAGAGTCATACAAATTATGACTTCAATAGATGATGAGGCAGAACACAATTTACATATAAAGGGATCTTTCCCTCTCTCAACCCTATTGTGTCTTTTTCTTCCTATTAAAAAAGGCAGGAAAATGGGTATTATGAAATGAGGAGATGGAGGGATGCCACATTTCCCACTTAGTTATCAAATGTCATGAGCACATTATCTTGTTTCTCTTGAATTGAGCAATATTGCATTTAATTCATTGTATTAGTATCTTATGTTAACATATTTTAGAATGTGTATTTGTACTGGAATTTTGTATTCAGGCCAATTCCCACTGCCAATCTTAGGTGGACTAGATAGGAGTTCCTCCAGCATCTTGGGTGGACTTTGAGAACTATTTGAAAGTTTTAGATCAGAATGACATAAGATGGGCTGGCATTGTTGGAAGAATAGCCACATCAGATAACCATTAGAATATTGAAGTTCTTCAATAGAAGGCTTTAAGTTTATTCTAATAGTTTTGAATAAGAGAAATACCCCTTTCAGGGAGAAGAAATAAGAAAGGAAAATCATTCTTGTTCTTTCTTTTCTCACTTAAGTTCTTAATTAAGTTGATACTGGAGGATGATCCCATTGGTTCTGGTTTTCATTAGAATGAAGGTATTATGGAAGAATTTTAAATGCCCTGGATCTATGTCACATGTATGACAACTATGCATTCTATGATGTATATTGCATCTAATGGGTCCAAATGATGGAATCTTCTTTGTAAAGTCCAACAAAATAAATGAATCTATCTGAAGCTACCATTGTTCCTTTTTTTCAAGGACATATTAAGATTGTAATATAAGAGTTCTTGAATAACTATTGTCTATAGGGGGCAGAAAGAAACAAAATACATAGTCACTGATCAAGGAGTTTATAATGGAGTAGGCAAGACAACACACATACACATGCACACTATCTGAAACACTTATTAAAAATAATTTATGAAGTAGACTTTCACATGGAGTGGGAAGATGTTTAATTTGTATAAATATTGTAGGGTTATCAATCAGAAAAATGGTCTGACTTATATAGAATTGATTTGATGTAAAATCTTGAGTTTGTGAATTTGAACAGAGTTTTAAAGCAGCTTTGAAATAGCTTTCAAAGAGAAAAGAAAGACAAATTCAAAGAGCAAGATGGAAATAAACAAGTAATAACTTAGCAATGGCAAATGAATTTCTTATAAGCAAAAAAGCTCTTGCATATAGAATAAATTTTAAGTCATATCTCTGCTCAAGAATTTGAAGTCCTAGGATATTTTTATTAGTTTTTTTTTACTAAACTCTTCTGCCTAGCATTTGAAAACATCACCAACCTCTCCCTGCCTCATATCCAACTGATACCACTTCCAATCCCTAGTTACAACCTCTCAACTCCATGAAATCAGAGCTTTTTATCCCCAAACACTTCATGGTTATTCCAGGCTTTGGGTCTTCCAAAACTCTGTTTTTTTCTACATAGCATCATGCCTTCATCCTTCCTATGAGGAAAATCTAAATCCCATATTTCCAGGACACTAGTTCATAATAGTAACAATTAAAGCCTTC
This sequence comes from Macrotis lagotis, assembly GCF_037893015.1. Classification (NCBI taxonomy): domain Eukaryota; kingdom Metazoa; phylum Chordata; class Mammalia; order Peramelemorphia; family Peramelidae; genus Macrotis; species Macrotis lagotis. The sequence goes on from NC_133658.1 coordinate 477,882,842, forward strand.
CCTTGGGGTGGAATTCTCAAAGTGATTTATGTAGAAAAGTCATCATTTTACATTATGTAAACATTTTATCTCTTCATCTTTGCTCTTCAAAATCAATGTTTTCTTTAAAGAATCAACTCAAGCCCCATATTTCTTCATCAAATTTTTCTGAGAACCCTGAGTGCTGATACCCCCCAACCACACTGTATTAATTTTGCATATGTTCTATATTTTCAATTATATGTATCTTCTTGTATTTTCAATCAGAATGCAAACTCCTTGAGGTCAGGAAATGATTTCTTTTTTCCTTATGTCCTCAAGTATTTTGTACAGTATTTGGCACAAAATAAGAAATCAATAAAAGTTTATTGATTGCATTTCATCATTTATTGGGCACCTACCATGCATAAAATATCATATTTCATGCTGGAGGAGACGAAAAATGAACAAAACACTGAGCCCCTGCTATTTGAATATAAAGAAGAGGGTGGAGCCAAGATGGCAACAGGAGAAGAGCTTCTCTTAGGTGCTTTCTCTATAATATTTCAAAACTCATAAAATTATGACTCTAACTAAATTTTCAAGAGACAGAACCACAGAAGGATCCAGTGAAGTAGTTCTCCAGACCAAGGTAACCTGGAAAAGAGTGGAAAGGCTCTGCTCCACAGGCTTAGAGGGGCAGCCAATCAGAGTCAAGTAACTTCAGCCTCCTGGAGGCAGCCCAAGGGAGCCTGGGAACCATGGCTCTCAGCAGTGGGGGTAGTTTACTGACCAAAACCCCAGGGAGCATTGGGCACAACTTGGAAGATCAACTGGGGGACCTCTGCCAGAGCTAGCCGGTGAAGCCCAGCACTCAGGGTACTCAGTTAACAGTGGTGGCTGCCCAGCAGCCCAGATCCAGGAAAGGGAAGCAGGTGGAGCCAGTAAGCAGGAGCTCCCAGGCAACTGAGCCTTGAGTGCTCAGCCTACCAAAAGTAAGGGAGTGGAGAGAGACTTCTGAGATTTGTCCTCTGTATCTGGAACAGGATTCTGGGGCTCTGACCACATTCAGATCCTAATCACAGTTTAGGCTCCCCATAGAAAGCAGGGTCCCCCCACCTCAGCCCTGAAAAAGAGGGTTGCACTTGTGGTCGGTCATTCATAGACCAGGAGGGAAGACAGAGCTTCACACAATGAGATCTTTGTTGGGGGGGTGTGACCCAATAATACTCAAAAGCTCAGGAAGAAAACCAGGCACAGGCTGGAGAAATGAAAAAAAAAACAGGAAAAAAAGTGGAACACCATTGAGAAATACATTGTCTGTGATCCCAAGAAGGATCAAAATACTCAGTCTGAAGATGAGGAAGTACAAGCTTCTGCATCTAAAGACTCCAAGCAAAACGGAAATTAGGTTAAGGCTATAACAGAGCTCAAAAAAATTTTTGAAAATCAAGTAAGGGAGACAGAAGAAAAATTGGGAAAAGAAATGAGAAAGATGCAGGAAAAACATAAAAACAAAGTCAGCAGCTTAGTCAAGGAGATCCAAAAAATGCTGAAGAAAATAACATGTTAAAAATCAGCACAGGTCAAATAGATAAAACAGTTCAAAAGTTATTGAGGAGAAAAATTGCTTTAAAAAAGCAGAATGGGATAGATGGAAAAAGAGATAAAGTTTTCTGAGGAAAACAAATCCTTCAGATGTAGAATGGAGCTAAGGGAAGCTGCTGGCTTTATGAGAAGTCAAGACACAATACTTCAAAACCAAAAGAATGAAAAATTAGAAGAAAATGTGAAACATCTAATTGAAAAAACAACTGATCTAGAAAACAGTTTCAGGAAGGATAATTTAAAAATTATTGGGAAGGGGTGGCTAGGTGCCGTGGTGGATAAAGCACCAGCCTTGGAGTCAGGAGTACCTGGGTTCAAATCCAGTCTGAGACACTTAATACTTACCTAGCTGTGTGGCCTTGGGCAAGCCACTTAACCCCATTTGCCTTGCAAAAACCTAAAAAAATAAATAAAAATTATTGCGATATTTGAAAATCATGACCAGGAAAAGAGCCTTGACTTCATGTTTTAAAATTCCTACAGGAAAATTGCCCAGATGTCCTAGAAGCAGAGGGCAAAATAGAAATTGAGAGAATCCAATCTCCCCCAGAATGAGATCCAAACAAAAACAACCTCCAGGAATATTATAGCCAACTTCCAGAACTCCCAGGTCAAAGAGAAAATATTACAAGCAGCCAGAAGGACACAATTCAAATATTGTGGAGCTGCAGTCAGGATCACACAGGACTTAGCAGCAACTACATCAAGGGCTTGTAGGGCTTGGAACATAATATTCCAGAAGGCAAATGAGCTTGGAATGCAACTGATAATCAACTACCCAGCAAAGCTGAACATCCTCTTCTGGAGAAAAAGATGGATTTTTAATGAACCAGGGGAATTTCAATTGTTCCTGCTGAAACAACCAGAGCTGAACAGAAATTTTGACCTTCAAAAGCAGGACTCAGGTGAAGCATAGAGAGTGGAGGAAAAGGGTAAAATATAAGGGACTTAATGATGATGAACTACATGAATTCCTGAATAGAAAAATGATACTAATAATACTCATATGAAACTTCTCATTTAATAAAGTAGGTAGAAGGAGCTTTTATAGATGAAGTACAGGAGAAAGCTGAATTTGAAGATATGATATATTGTAAAAATGTAGTCAATGGCTAAAAGCGAAATGTAATGGGAGTAAGAGAAAGGAGAGGTGGAATAGGCTAAGATATTCCATATAATAAGATTTTTTTTATTACAATGAGCTATTGAAATTATATAGAAGGGGGAAGGTGAGGGGGAAGGAGGGAAACTTTGCTCTCATCAGAGGTGACTTAGAAAGAAAACAGCACATACATACACTCAATGGGTTATAGACATCTAAAGTAAAAAAAGAGAGAAGGGGAACAGGGGGAAGGGAGGGGTATGTGAGTGATGGAGGAGAGGGTGGATGGTGGGGGAGAGTGGTCAGATATAACACATTTTCATTTTTACTTCTTTCAAGGGGCTGGGATTGGATGGCCTTTCCAAGACCACAGGGCTGGGTCATTTCTGGGCCTTAGGGGTGGTATGTGGGCTCAGGGTCTCTTGGCCCCAGGGCTGGTGATCAGTCTGCTGCACCACTCAGCTACCCTACAGCACATTTAAGAAGAGGGACAGAGTGAAAGGAGAAAGAAAATATAGTATATGGTAGTGGGGAAGTACAAATGGAGGGAGTTGCAATCAGCAATGGCAACAGTGGAAAAATATGGAAGTAGCTTTTGTAATGGACTTATCATAAAGAATGTGATCCACCCATGACAGAGCTGGTGGTGTGGAAACACAGACTGAATCACATTTTTTATTATTTTTTTTTATTTTTGTTTTCATTTTCTTCTCTTTATTGCACATGAGGTTCTATATTTTTGGGGGGAAGGGGGTATTATGTTTAATCTTAAACAAGAATATTTTAGTAATTTATAAAAAAGCATTATTTGTACAAAAATAAAAAAATAGAGAAGAGTTGAGTTTCCCCTTCCCTAGAGCCAGGAGAGGAGTACTGGGGTAACTTCCCTTCTCTCCTCCTCTCTGCTGACCAATTCCTGAGGATCCTGCATGTATGTGAGGTTGTATGATGGAAGGGGGAAAAGTCATCCCAACTTTTTGATATATTTCAAAAAAATCTGTGCAATGTATAAAACCAATGGACCTTTCACCTCCTAGAAGGTAAATGAAAAAAAATTTCAGAATAATTATGTAACACTCAGAAGACTATATATTTTTGCTTGGAGCCTTGCACTGAGAAACAGTCTGTTTTCTGTAGGCTTTCTGTGGAAATACATCTAGTCTGAAAACACTCAAAAGACAAGATATTTGTAGCAGAAGACACTTTCTCTAAGAACTTTTAGGTTACCACAACCTTACCCTCATCTACACCCAGAAAAAATGAGAAGACAAGATACTTATAACATGAGGGACAAGATCTGATAACATTTCAATTGCCTCAAGTTCGATCTTATGTAAAAGCTAATCATGTTTGAGAAAACTAAGACCTCTTAATCATGTTCTGGGAGACATAAGAGTTTCAAATAGTCTGCAGCAAGGGGTTTGGAGAGGTAGGTGTAGGGTTAGAGTTAAATATTGAATGAGCTATCCCTTCCAATCTAAGAGTCTGTATTTCTAGGATTAAAATAAACTGGAAATGTTGAGGACTTTGAGTAGAGTGGTGAACATGAAGATGTAAACATGGAATAGAACAGAAATTTTACAGAACTAAAAAAGTCATAGAGCACAGACCATTTATTTAAGCATTATATAATTGAATTTCACCCTCTTAGTAACCAAAGCCCACAGACTACTTTTGCAATTTACTCATCCACTTAAAATGTAGTAAGCAACTATTATGGGCCAAGTGTAGTTCCAGGTTCTAAGGATACTAATAATAATGATGATGATAATAATAATAATAATAATAATATAATAATATAAAGCATTCCTTATCCTCTAGAAGTTTAGTATATTCTATTGAAAACATTGATGGGGATGAGAGTCTGTAGATGATTCCTTCAATGATCAGACTAATCTTAATGCATATAACTTTTGCTGCAGTTACTTCTGTTTGGAAATTCAGATTTAGAGCTGAAAGTCATCTGAGAAGTCATCTAATCCCCAAACCTCATTTTACAGATGAATGAACAGAGGCCCAGAAAATTAAATGGCTTTCTTTTAGGAATATATGATCTCACTCCAAAGAATGAAAGCTATTTGATGTTTAAGGGTTTCATTCTTGTTTTTAATATACCTAGCAAGGGTCAGCAATTCTTTCTCCTCTACATCTATATATCTAATCTATCTATCTATATCTGTTTGTTTACTTATTTATTTGTTTATATGTTAAAGAGACTTGTTATCATGACATCCTACTGTGGTTACTTTAACTGAGAAAGTCTTTGCTGATCTCCTTAGCATTTCAAAGTGCCCAGTTTTGGGAGATATATCCAATAACAATATGTTCTCATTTCTAAATATTGTGGTTTCCAGTGAACAAGGTGGAGTATACAGAGAGTCTATTCTTTTGACCCACTCTCTAGACTAAAAAATCCCTCTCCTTCTATCTCAGGGTTGCAAACAGAAATCCTGCTTGAATCTATTGACTATTACAAAATCTGTTTCATAAAGTTCACTATCTCTCTTGCAAACATGGTTACTCATACAAGCAGGGATTCTACCACTTTCTGTTTACCTAGTCACATATACCCTTTCCTTTCCTGTTGATAGTAATTAACTCACACCTATTCTGCCCCCCTTGAGTCCCTCCCTCCATCTAGTTGGAGAAGATAGAAAGTGGACATTGGAGAACTCTTTACAGATTTTCTATTTAGGAAATGGCCCCAGGAAGACATTTCATAATTTCTCAACTGGTTGCCCTCCTGGAACCCTCTCTCTCTGAACATCCAGAGGTTATTCTAAGCCCTTCTTTTTACAATATTACCTCATTTCATCTTCATAACAATTCTTTGATGTAAGGGAATGTTATTTCGTTCATCCTATAGCTAGGCAGACAGATAGATAGATGATAGATAGATAGATAGATAGATAGATAGATAGATAGATAGATAGATAGATATAGATGAGATAGAGATAGAGATATATCAGTATAGGAAACTGAGGCAAACAGACATTAAGTAAGATGTCCAAGGTCACATCACTATTAATTGTCTGAAACTGAATTTGAACTTGGATCTTCCTGACTCCAAGTCCCTTTCTCTAATCTAATCACTGAAGCACTCAGCTGTTTTTCTTATTATTAGGGAGAAAGTAACTAGACCTGTGATTTCATTGACATATGGAGCTCCTTGTTAAAACAATCCCTTTCACTAATGCAGATTGCCTGCAACTTAAAATCTTAGATCATTGTCTAAAGCAAAATTATCAAATATGAGGAGGCAATGTGTCCAGTATAACCAAACCAGGTTAAAATATAAATGGAAAATATTTGTGAAAATAAATTTCTAATATTCAATAAAACAGAAATGATGGTGATTTGTGGTTTTTCTAGGTCAATGATATAGCCTGCAGAGAGCCTTTGACTGGTTTATCTCTTTATTTCTATTTGTTTAATGCCACTCACTGACCTAGAGCATTGAAATAGGTTGTAACTTGTTCAGTGTTATAGAGTCAATAAATATTGGAAGCAGAATTTGAAGCCAGGTCTTTCCTGCTTTGGTGATTTTTCTTTATCCACTATGTACATTATATAATAATAATAATAATAATAATAATAATAATAATAATAATAATAATAATTTTATTATTATTACCTTTCTGAAGCAAGAAAAATAATAATAATCCTTTATATTTCTTTTTATTTTCAAAAGCAGTTTGGGGTATGGAAATTAATACCTGGTGGATTTACAGACATATAAAAATATAGGAAGCATGGTTATATATATATATATATATATATAATATATTAATATATTATATATAGATAATCATATTTTAGATATTAGAAAGATATATTTACAGATACACAGGTATATTCATATTTTTATTTATATATATATGTTTATATATATTCTTTTAATTATCTTCATTGATGAAAAATGTTCTTCTTTTGTGGAAGGAATTGATTAACTCTAAACTTGCAAAAGTCATTCTGAGTCAAATCTGTTGGATAATATGAATGATCAAATTAGATGTTAACAATTTTTGGTCAAAAAAATACTGAGACTATAATGTAAGGAATCCATTCTTTTGTGACTCAAACCTCTCTCAAATTCATTTATAAAAAGGGTAATTGCACATGTACTTTGGATGAGAATTTACCTTAAAGTAAATTTCTAGCCTCCTAACATAACTACTTTGAAGAAGATAGCCCTCATTTGGATATACAAATACTAGCATATTTGACACACAAAAAATAAAAATCAATCCCATTATTTTACTGTATATGATACTTCCTGCCTACCTATCTCATTGAATAAGTTTCCAGTACAGAGTTCATTTTAAAGTCTATGAAGAATGTGGGAAGCCTTTGTAGTTGACCAGAAGTTTGACTATAAATAAGTAATATATATATATATATATATATATATATATATATATATATATATATATATATATATACACATATATGTAACTGATGGATGATGGCCCAAGACAAATGACAAAATTTCAAATGAAAGAATAGGTAAATATGATATTTAAAGTTCCCTAGCAACCTATTTGCTTTTGAAAAAGTATCATCCACTTAAGAGTCAGGATATCTATTAAAATGAGGTGTGCTAAAATATATGTACTATTATTTCACCAGCAGACTATATAACATATGGGGAATGGGAAAATCGGGTGGTACTTTGGGTTTGGCAAAAACATCTTCAACTATTTTCCAAACATTTTGGTTTTGGCCAAGTCTAACACACACTTTGCCAAGTCTGTTTTCCTTAATTTTTAAGTTCATGTCTATTACAAAGGAAATTTAGTCCACATGTCATATTTATTTCATTCTATTTGGCATTTACAAGGCACTTAGATGCCAAATTACTTAGGTCCTACTTTTAAGTGGTTAATTCCAATACCTTTGTGGGAAATGTCATTGTATGTTCAGCTTAAAGACAAGGAAACTCAGATTTACCCAAGAGAATATAGCAGAGCAAGAAATAAAACCAAACTTAAAGCCACAGGATACAATATTCATTTATTCAGATCCAAAGCTATGGCAGGGTGACTTGGGCTTTTCATCAGGGAGTTAAAATTTAAAGGACACTGACTATACTTCTTCTGCTTTAACAGGTAGAAAAAAGTGGATTTAGCCTAAATTAAGTCCTGCCCTGTCCCCTCCTCAAGCAAAGGCCTCCCCTGCAAAAGTAGTCTTACAATACCCTAGGTTTCTACCCATAAATACAGGCTATAGGGGGTGGGGGAAGTGGGGAACAGAGAAAAGTCACATACATATTGAAACACACTTACACAATTACATTTATTTCAGATTTTGTTTTATGCCACATTGTTATTGTTTTGCTCAGGATGTCATAATAGCTACTTACAGTTCTTCATTCATTCATCATTCAACAAGTGACTATTGAAAGAATTTTAGATATATGTATATATGATATGAAAGTATTTTTTAATTTTTTAATCAGAAAAATTGAGAGGGAGGAAAAATAAATGCTAATTTGCAATTTAAAAATTCTATTCTAGATGAATATTATACTATGCAGTATTAAAAAATAACAAAATTTCGCTCTAGTCTTAATGAGATGCTCATACTTTATTTGCAGAAAATAGGAGATAGATATTTGTGTGTGTGTATATACAATATACATACATAATATGTATATGTATATATGTATTTATAGTATATGTATATACATATGTGTGTGTGTGTGTGTGTGTGTGTGTGTGTGTGTGTGTGTGTGTGTGTACAGGGGTAAAAAGAGAGAACAGTTCCAGAATAATATAGAAGTCCATGATCACATTTGTGTTTTTATAATTTTGTTTCCATTAAGGTCCTTCATCATTGTTTCATCATGGCATGGAAAACATCTGAGTTTTTCAAAGTTGTTTCAGTAGAGTACAAACTCTCCCAAGTACTTTCAAACTGAAGAAACTTCAAACCCTGTCTCACTGATGGCCTGTGTGTCTAAGTTGGGGGACATAGCCTGAACACAGAGAAGCTTGCTAACCAGGGAGCCACAAAGGGAAGAGTGGACACTCTGAGAGTTCCTAAGTTGAAGAGAACTTAAAATCCACTTCAATGAGTGGTATATCTGCAATGACAAAATATTACATTCTTGAGATATGGAATAACTATTATTCGATATTTCTTTATAGAAAATGAACTTGATTTTTAAAATTTATTTAGTTAAAATTCTTTAAAGTGCTTTATACAAAGGCCTGGGATTATCCCTATAGGATCTCAGTGAGATGGTAGCATTTCTATAATTTTTTTCAGTTATCTAAAGAAATATTTGTAGAGTTGAATTATCTTGCCTAAGATCAGGATTGAAATCACTTGATTCCTAGTCCTCTTACAAAATTTCTTGCAAGATTTCTACAAACTCTTTACACTACATTATACCCCCCCCCAAAAAAAACCAAATATTTAATCAACTCAATTCTCCCTTGGGTGCAGTAAGATATACACAAAATGCTTTCTTAAAAATAAATGAATAGGGGTAGCTAGTGGCAGCAGTAGCTAGAGCACCAGCCCTGGAGTCAGGAGGATCTGAGTTCAAATCCAGACTCCTAGCTTTGTGACTTAACCCCATTGCCTTGCCAAAACAAAAAACAAACCTAAAAATAATAAATGAGTGAAGATTCCTGGATTGGAGTCATAGAACTGAGTTTAAATTCTGACTCTGCAACCTACTACCTGAGCAACCTTGGACATGACAGTTTTCTGATGTAATTGACTTTCCTCACCTATAAAAGGAAAGGTTGGGACTAGACTAGTATTTTTCAAAAAATGGTCCTTAGATGCATGGGGAGACCTGAGATCACATCAGAGGGTCCACAGAGTCAAAACTATTTTCAGAAACTACTAAAATACTGTAATACTAATTGCCCATTAAAATGCTCCCCCATTTTCCAATGAGAAGCTAGGCTTCCTTTATCTAATTCAACTAAAACAGATCACAATAGATTGAATGTAGAAGTACAGAATAGATCTGTCTTCTATTAAACCAGACATTAAAGAGATCCACAACTATAAATGTATATGCACATGTGTACAAATACATATATGTGTATATACATCACTTTCACTATTTTGTTTTAGAAAATATATATTCATTAAAATATTATTTTGATATTTTTTATTTTTAAATAAATAATTAGTATTTTACTTAAAATTTAAATTTAATAAATGGATTTAATGAACATTGATTTAAATTTTAAAATTAATTTTAATTTTTAGTGTTGTCATTGTCAATAAATATAAATCACATGAAACAAATGCTCTTTGAGGCATCCTCAATAATTTTGAGGACTGTCATGTGATCCTGCGACCAAAAGTTTAAAAACCATTGAGCTATATGATATTTGAGTTACTTTAAAACTCAAACTCTCATGAAAACTCTAAGTACCTCAGTATGGCAGTGTTCCAAATTACATAGTACATCCAGGTTTAGTCACCCATATATTAGAAATAATTACTCTATTCTCATTTTCCTTTATCTAAACTTCATATGAATCATAATTAAACTTCATGTAAATCATAACATCAAGAGAAAATTAGACTTAGACACAAAGAATAAATGTTAGAACTGCTCCTTAGATCAAATGATCATTTCCTTTTCCCCAATCTCATTGACTATTATCTATTAACCATGATCTGGTGGTTTTGATGTCAATTCTGCTAGCTATATAAGAAGATTTCAGTCATGGACTTTGGGCCTTCTCAATCTTAGTCAGCTTCCAAGAAGATTACTCAATTATAATTTGAATTTAATCTGGGGAAACTTTGCCCTTGACTCTAAACCTTTTCTGTTAATTTACTTCCTTAATCTTCCCTGATCACTGAATCCTCAAGTAGAGAGAAATATTGAAGTTCCTGAATTGCCTTGGTTCCATAGGTTGTTTTATCATCTCCATGCACATTCACCCCTCATCTCTCTCCTGAGCTCCATTCTACATCATCATCTGTCTTTTGGACATCTCCAACTAGATGTCCCCTAGGCATCTCATGCCCTTAGCAGAACTTATTAGCTTCCCTTTCTGATCTCATTGTTCTTGGATATATCCCTCAATATACTGAGAACCATAATTCTTCTGGTAAGGTTCCTTCTTCTGAAGTTCCTAACTTCAGTGATTCCTAACTCCTCCTATTCCCTCACCCTCTTTATCTGATCATGAAATAAAGCAAAAATAGCTTCCATTTTAGCTACTAAAATATTTTTTTAAATACAGGTAATCAAATTACATCCACCACCTTTAGTGGTTCTCAATTGCTTCTAGAATTAGATTCAAACTCTTCATGTTGCCATTCAAAAATTTTTACAATCTGATGATAGCCTGCTTTTCCAGATTTATAACACATTATCATATGACATCCCCTCCTCTCTTCATACTAAATTTCAACTATATTTGATTTTGTTCCCTGAACTTGGTTTCCATTTTCTTCATCTATTCTTTTACACAAATTACCCTCATTCATGGAACACACTCCTCCTCAGCTTCTTTTTAGAATTTCTGGTTTCCTTCCAAGTTCAGTTTAAAATACCAACTTCTATCAAAAACTTTTCCTTGACTCCCTAATCATTAATGATATTTTCCTTCTCAAATATTCCTGCACATGTTTATCTCCAAACATACTGAATTTCCTCTCTACACTCTGACCCTGGTGATATCTTTTTGGAAGCAAGGACTATTTTCCTTATTTGCATGTCCACATTTATTTTACAAACAGATGGTACTAACAAACTCTGTTGGATTAGATTGGATCCTAACATCCATTTCCTTCATGACCCCAGGATAGAATGGTGTCTTCCATCATAGAATATCAACACAGATGATAGTACTAACCCACACTGAGCAAACTAACCCAAACTACTGAGCAAATTAATTCTGTAATTTTAGTCTCACTCTTGTTCAAACTGGTAATCTTCAAATCTCTGAAAGATTTTTAGGGTTAGATTCATTTTTATAAATGTTATTTATCCAATTTATGTTTAAAGGGAAAGGTGACATAAAAAAGACCTATGCTTGCCATTAATTTCCATCATTATTTCAAAGATGGAATACTACACTATCTTCTTATCCCAGTATAAGCAAAAAAAACAAACCTATTCCTCTCAAGGAAACATTCTAATTTAAGTAGAAAATTAGAGAAAGAAGAAGGATATATAGAATTATTCCCCATACACAGGAAAAGAGTAAAAACCATTCATAGTTAAGGAACTGGATAAATAATTCTCTAGCTCATCAAGGAAGTTTTGCATTTTTGAAAGTTTAATTCAGACTTTTTATGTCACTAAGGTATTATTTAATATTACTTTTGTTGCTCTGGTGAGACCAAGAAAGTGTTAAAATTACAGTTGATTCCACAAATGAAAATCTGGTTCATGAATACATGATCACTGTCCTTTCTCTGTAAATATCAGCAAATATAGCCAACCTTGTTACTGAAGAAATTATTATAAATGGACTAAATATCTTATTTCTCTCTCTTTTGATTCCTATTTTTAAGAATTTGGATATTTCTTAGCATTGCCCCTGAAGTAGTCAAGGAAAATTAAGTCTTATATAAATTAACTTTTCTCACATTGAGCCCAGAGTCTTAAAGATTTTGTAGCGGACTCACTGAAGTCATTGGTCAGAATAAATTTTACTCTATCAAAGTTTTCCCCTTACCCCATTGGATTTGCATAACATCCAGGATTGGTTTCAACACAGACTATATAGAGAGGAAGTGAAGTGAAAAGTAATCTGTTTTTTTATTTACCTGTTACCTCACCAATTTTTCAGTCACTCAGAGAATATGGAAGATCTGCTATTCTGTGTGTGTGTGTGTGTGTGTGTGTGTGTGTGTGTTTGTGTGTCTGTGTTTCTGCATGTTGAAACAGGGTGTCATAATAGATAGCACATTTTAGACAACAAACACTGAGCTATGGGGAGATTGTAGAGTGATTCATGTTCAGGTACTGTTGCACTAATTCTCTTATGAGTCTTTTCCAAAGCTGAGACTCTAAAACATTTATGACCATTAAGTAACTCCAAAGCAAAAGTTGTGGATTTTAATGCCAAGGACCTCTTTCTCCTTTTCCATCTTCCTCTCTCTCATTCATTCCTATAATTTCAATGGTCTAGGAAACTCCTAGTATGAAAAATCCTTCTACCAGTGAAGATCTGCCACTTCTCTACAATTTAGTCTAAGAGAATCACCCAACCTCTGAGAACTTCATTCAATTGTGACAGTATGAATCAGATATACAATTTGAACCTCACTCTGAGACAGCAGTTAAATGGGGCAGGGGATTGAGTACCAGCCCTAGTTAGGAGGACCTGATTTCAAATCTAACCTCCAAGATTTATGACTTATGTGACCCTGGGCAAGTCCTTGTTTGCCTCAGTTTCTTCAACTGTAAAAATAAGCTAGAAAAGGAAATGATAAACCATACTCCCACTATCTTTGCCAAAAAAACCCCAAACTCAAATGGGGTCACAGAGAGTTTGACATAACTGAAACAATTTAACAATTTAACAACCACTGACTCCTAGGTATGTTCTCTATCATGTTCTCTGCCATGCTGCTTCTTACCATGTCATTTGCTCAAGGCCAATCAACCCACAAACATTTGTCAATGTTTATGTGCCAGGAATTACGAAATAGTGTCCTTGAGAATCTCACAACTTATAGAAAAACAAAAGATAAATACTTATAATTTGCGTATGGATAGATGGATGTGTTTGCACATATAAAGAAATATTTACCAAGCAAATGATTTACCTTCTCTCTGAGTCTGTACCCTCACCTATGAAATGGAAATAAAATTATCTGTCCTACCTACTGAATCTCAAAGGGCTGCTTTCAGAGTTAATTGAGATAATGCATGTAAAAGCACTCTCTAAACCATAAAACACCATAAAAACATAAACTATTATTATAAAAGAACACTAATTATAGCCATAGAAATAGCCATGGCCCCAACCAGCAGCTGAGGAAATGACCTCTTTATTTTCCTTGTAAAAATAAAGGATCATATTACTAGCAGAGGGTAAAAGGTGCATTTGATTTTAATTTCCTGATACATGCAAAACTATTATCCACCACTTGGGAAGGAATGCTTTGAGATAAGCATTCCTTATAAGCAAGGCTTAAGTGCATGGTGCATCTTTCCATTAGAAATCAATTAATCTGTGTCAGCCCCAGAGTTGCTCCATTCGGGAGGAGTTTATGCATAGGGCCTAATGCATTTATGACCACAAAATAAGTAGTCCTTTGGGATCTGATAATGTGTAAACAGCATAAAAAATGATCCTTTATTCTTCCACGCTCAACTTGTTATCTTAATTCAACAAATGTGACTCGCTTATAACAGCATTGTTCTTTTCACTTTCTATACTCACATGTCAAGGGCTGAATCATTAACAACATCCATATGCACATTTAGACCTCTGGTCTATGCTCATTTAAGAAATTGTCCAGACCAATTCTATTTTATTAAATGCACTTTCCTTTCTAACTACTAGAAATCTACATGTTTTTCTACTCTAAAAGTGGGGTTTGAAAGCTTTACCTAGGACTGCTATTTATAACTGTTTTCTCTATTCAATAATGTACAAAAGATGCATGTAGATCTGTGATCTCAGGACTAAGCAAAATTTAAACTCAATAGAATTCCATTGAAATGTCCTATGTCTATAGCAGCATATGACTATGCTTGGCAGTGGGTTATTGATCATATTCCACTCCGTGGTGTAGTTTTTGCTAATAACTGTGTGGATGTGAGAAAGAAAAAAGATGATTCACAGATCTAACCAAGGTTTTCAAGCATTTGTACAAAATGGTGCTATATCTAATTTTAATTTTAAGTAGAATTTTTTTTTAAACTCTGATTTTACCAGGGTAGGAAAGTTCTATTGTGGAAATATATATATATATATATATATATATATATATATATATATATATATATATATGTTACCTAACATAGATTGGTCAGAAACTTATGATCTTAGAAAATTTTCTGGAGGCACAATAAATGAATAAGTTGTCCCTGGCCAAACAAGTTGCTAGCAGCAAAGGCTAGAATGCAGGTCTTCCTGACACTACAATGCTGTTTATTTACTGCAATATGCATTACATCTCAGTAGAAACCACAGTGAACTATGGATGAGAAAGCTCTTTTAATAATATGACCTTGGATAAGTCATCTTCCAGGGCCCTTGTATCAATAAGATGATATATGTGAAATTATAGAATGATAGAACTATAAAGAATTTTAGAAATAATAGAGAACAAAGGTTTAATCTGATATCCTTGAAACAAATGTATGTGTATATATGAATATGTATTACATGTTTTCATGTATGCATGCATGTATGTTATATATGTACACCACACAATTCATGCTTAGATTACACATATTATATGAATTGCGTAAATATATTTAAATAACTTTTTCAACATCATTTCCTTTGATCTAATTTATTTTATGTATTTAAAACATTATTCCAAAAAAGGATTCACAAATTTCACCACACTGTCAAAGGAATCTATGACAAAAAAAAAAAGATTAAGAACCATTGAATTCTTGATCAAACTCCTCATTTCACTGATGAGAGAACTAAGATACAGTGGACATGGTCACAAAGCTGGTTGTTAACTATGATAAAACTGGTCAAACCAGGTCTCCTAATTTCTAAGCCAATATTCTTTTGTAAATTGTAAAGAGCTATTCAAATGTAAATTATTACTGATTTTTTAATTTCACATTCATTATTACTATAAAGGGAATTTCATAAGAAACAAACTAAAGCATTGAAATCATCTCAAAATTTTGCCTTTATCAGTAAAGTTTCTCCCTTTTTCCCTATGAAAATCCTACTTCCTTCTTCCATGGTTTGTTTGGGGCAAGGAGGCCCAATAGTATCTTGGAGGATTTATTTATTTAATATTCAAGGCAAAGAGAATAGCCTACTGACAGCAAAACAAAGTGGGAGACGGTAGTGACTTTGTCTCAGCAAAAACAGGATAGACAATGGAAATACCAATATTTTTATTCAATTTCATTTTATGTTAAATAGGAGGAAAAATTAGAACTACAAAATCAGGGTACATTTTTTTTCAACTGGGTAGGGTCACACAATGTTAGGCAAGATATAAGACATCAAAGAGTCTTAGTCTCTTTAAGAATGATCAACAACTTTGTGAAATACATTTATAAAAAGATAGTGCAAACTATCCTAATGTCAATATTATTGGTCACCAGGATATAACCAGATGTTTATTCATATGACCATCATAAATATACAAATCTTGTTCTTTATGAGGTTAAATAGATTTTTTAAAGTAAAATTAAGAAGAGAAGAATTGTAGTTTTGATTAGTGGTAACCTGGAATCCACAGGAATAGTAGATTAGAATAAACTCAAAGCATTAATATCAAATACCTGTTCATGTTACACAAAGAGAAATGTTTAGAATATTAAGCAAAAATGATGAAGTTGGTCTAGTCTTCACTCCATTTATAGGAATCATTGATCTATAATTAAAGCTGGTTTACCCTACATTCTATCCTCCTTAATTCAAACCCTCATCACCTCTTACCTATGTTATTAAAATGACTTTTTGCTTTACCTGCCTCAAGTATCTCCCTATGTAAGTCTATCCTCCACACAATTGTTAAATGTGCATATAAAACTATTTTTCTCATTTCTTTCATCTCTGGGGTGTCCAAAACTTGCAGTGGTAGAGATGGGCATGCACAGGTTAACAACTTTTTATTCATGATTCCAAATTACTTTATAGACTGACAGCTCTATCAGTAGTACAAAAAATGTAATTTTTCTCACAATCCCATCAACATTTATTGTTTTTCTTTTTTGTCATCTTGGTTCTTCTGATAGATGTGAGGAGGAATCTAATAATTACTCTAATGTGTATTTCCCTAATTGGTATGGATTTAGCACATTTTATATGGATAAATAGATATAGATAGATATAGATTATACATATATGTAGATAAGTGTGATTTCTCTCGCTACATATATACATATATAGATAGAGACAGAGACAGAGACAGACATAGACATAGACATAGACATAGACTAGACATAGACATAGACATAGGCATAAACATAGACATAGACATAGACCTATAGATAGATATAGATATAGATATATATCAAGCAATATATAAGATAAATAGAAATAGTTAATAGATAGGTTGCACTGGAATTCAAAGGGACTGGGAAAGGATATGGGGTTTTAGAAGGGACCTAAAGGAAGCCAAGAAGCTCAGTGCTTGGAGTAGAAGACAGAAAGCATTCTAGACATGAAGGACATGCAGAAAAAAATGCCCAGAGCTGAGAGATGGAGAGGTTTCTTCGTGGACTAGGAGACTACGTCACCGTATCAAAGAATATGTGTTGGAAAGTAAATTTTAAGAAGACCGAAAAGATAAGAAGGGACTAGGTTATGAAGGACTTTGAACAACAATGGAAGATAACTGAATTTTACCCTGGAGGCAATAGGAGGAAGGAGAATTCACTAGAGGTGTTGAGGGGAGGGTTAGAACATATTTTAAGAAAATCCCCTTCATTGGCTAAATGGAGGATAGATGGGATTGTGGGGAGAGACTTGACACAGACAATCCCACCAGAAGGCTATTGCAACAATCCAGGCATAATATTATGAGGGTCTGTGCCATAGTGCTACTTTTTTTTTTCCCCTGCCTGTTACTCAGGCAACCAATTTGGGCTAGGTAAAGTCAGTCATGAGCCTCTACCAGAAATGTTCCAAAATTGATGGCTACATTTAGACTCTCGTACACTTATCCTACTTTAGGATTTGTAATCTTTTCTTCATTAATCCAAGAAAAGGAAAGAAGTCTGGTCACAAGCACAGATGTTAGCAACCACAAATTTTAAAAAATAATATTAATCAGCATTCAGGCTTTACACAGGCAAGAGACCCAGTCACCTATACTTTCTTATCCTCATCTCATAAAGAGTGTCATGGGATTAAGAACTAGAAGGAATCTTAAAGATAAATGATCTATTAAAGATAAATGATCATTTTACAAAGGAAGAAACTGAAGTTTAAAAAATGAAGAAATTCATCTAAGGTGGCACAAGCTAAACAAGTTTTTGAGATAGAATTTATATGCAGGTATTTCTGATTGCAAATGCTATGTTTTATACATTCACCATTTTTCTTCTCAAGTTATTTAACTCTAGTGCCTCAATTTTCTTTCTTTTCTTTAAAGGAAGGATTTAGACATCCTCTATCTCTGCAATATACAGCTGTAAAACCTATAATCTTATGATCCTAACAACCATTTGTTACATTGTTTCTGCAGGAAAATGTATATTGAGATCTTAATAAATATTTGGAACTCAATCCATAGGCAAATTTGGGTCATTTGCAGAAGGAAACAAGTTCAGGTAGACACAGTTTTATATTTGTCATTCTCATTGTCATTGTATATCATACATGATTAAAAAGTGTCTGTTAAATTGAAGAAAATTTATATTTATATAAGGACAAAATCACAGGAAGGAAAAGTATCTGTTATAGCAACAATGGACTAAAAAGAGAAACAGGCAAGTGAGGGAAAAAAAGATAAAAGTCAATATATAATACACTGCATAAACTTAGGAAAAGAGATCAAGAAGTTCTATTAATGAATATAGTAATAAAAGTAGCTGATGGCAAAAGGTAGAAAACAGAGGGAAGAGGAAAAACTCAATTTAAAACCAATAGTAGTGTACTGAACTAGGTATATTATCCTGAAAAGTCTAATATCAAACTATCCTATAACAGGGTTTGTAAAATAGTGCAAGTGAAAAGCAAAGACACTTCAGAGCTATTTTAATATTGGAAGAGAAAATAAAAATATGTAGGTATCTTGAAAAGAGTGAAAATGACTAAGCATGGTGGCACATACCTATAATCCCTGTTATTGAGTAGTCTAAGGCTAGCAGGTAGCTTGAGTGTGAAAATTTTGAGCTGCAATGAGCTAAGCTGATTGAGAGCACACTAAATTTAGCATCAATGTGGTGAACTCTCCATGAAGGAAGGGAAGGGAAATTATCAGGTTGGGCAAGGAAGTATACACTAATTCAGGTCAGAAACAGAGGAAATCAAAACTTTGATGCTTATCAGCAGTGGTATTAGGGCCATGAATGGCTTGCTAATAGAGAAGAGAAGAGGGAGAGGAGAGAAGGAAGAGAAGAAAAGTAGAAAGAAAGGGAAGGGAAGGGAAGGGAAGGGAAGGGAAAAGAAAAGAAAAAAGGAGGGGGGAAGAGTATAAATCAGAAAATATTGAAAAACAGCACATGCCTATGCTGAAATAGAGAAGTTTGTAGATAACATGCACATAGAATAAATATTCAATAAAAATTTGCTGACTAAATGAATAATTGCCCTGATTCTTTTGCTGACTTTAATGAAAACAAAGCTATTAAACAATTATCTCAGAAAAGCTGATTTGATATGAATGTCTAGAGACAATCATATTTCTTATGAATAGTTTTCCTGGAAAAATTGGCTTATAGCCTAATGGTCACTGAAAATGTGAGATTTTATGAGCAAATGAAATTGACTTAATCATTTACATTATAAATTATATCTATTTAAAAGTTTGAAACTATTCTAGAAAACTAAACATATTCAGTCAAAAAAATTGATCACAAATTGATTTAAAAAAATTGTAGGCTAGTAAAAATCTGTTGAATTTGGATGAATGTAATTTCCAGGTATCCCACATAAATTATATAAAGTTAGTGATAATTATTATCAAGATTTTAATACTTTTGCAAAATTATATCCTAATGGGAAATCTTGTGCCATTTATATGAAGTAGAATAAAGATTATTTATCTCTTCTTACAATGCTAATGATGCAAACTAAAATAAAAGGAAAGCTTTGATGATAAAAGAACATCATAACCTTAATTGGTTTCAAAACAGTTTTGTATCTGCAATAAGAAAAATGGTATCTGCTTACCTGAAAGAGCAGAGTTTGTCTATTGCCAGAAAACAAGAAATGTGGATCTTAAGGGAGTGAGTGTGTATAAATGTAATAAAAGTGAATACTTTTATCCTCTGAAGTAGAGTTGCACAGTTGGAAAGGATCTGGAATTAGAGGATCTGGATTCAAATCCTTGTACTAGTAGTTCTGTGACATTGAGGACATCTGCATATCTCTGGACATCAGTTTTCTGATGTATAAATTGAAACAATTAGACCAAGTGAATTCTTATGACCTTTCCAGTTCTATCCATCAGTTTTTGTATTTTTTTATTTTATTTTTATTTTTTTAACCCAGATATATGAAAAAACAGGTTACACACTTACTTTCAAAACCTTGAGTTTCAAATTCTCACCCTTCCTCTCACCCCACCTCCTACTGAGAAAGCAAGTTACTTGGTGTAGGTTAAAAATATATAGCCATGAAACACATTACTACAATAGTTATATTGTAGAAGTAAACATAATCCCCCCCAAAGAAAGAGAAACCTCAAAAAGTAAAGTGAGGGAAAAAAGTGGTATCTGTATTCAGATACCATGAGCTCTTTCTTTGGGATAAGAGAATTCTTTATCATAAGTTCATCAAAGAAATTGCTTCAAAATTTTTTCCCATAGTTGCTATTGCTGGCTATATTTTCCTACATCCTATTCCCCATACCCACATTTACTCTTTTCTCTCTCCTTTCACCCTGTACTTCCTCAAATGTATGCTGTATCTGACTATCTCTCCCACAATCTTTCTTCTCCTGTATCACTTACATTCCCCTCCCCTTCCTCTGTCCCCCTTTTCCCATCCCTTTTCTCTGTTATTTTCCTCTTGGGTAAGATAGATTTTTATACCCAATTGAGTGTGTATGTTATTTCCTCTCTGAGCCACTTCCAATGAGAGTAAAGGTTCACTCATTTCCCTCAGCTTCCCCCTTTTCCACTCCATTGCAAAAGCTTTCCTTGACTCTCCTTTCCCTGTCTCCCAGTTCAGTCTTTTCTTTTCCACTGACTCCAGCTTTCTAATATATTATACTTTCACTTATTTATACTCAGCTCCTCCTGTGCCCTGTCTATATATGTTCCTTCTATCTGCCCTAATAAATGAGGTTTATGTAAGTATTATCAGTATCATTTCCCATGCAGAAATACAATACATTTTAACATAATTAAATTCCTCATAATTATCTTTACTGTCCACCCTCTCTATGATTCACCTGAGTCTTGTACTTGAAGATTAAACTTTCTGTTCAATTCTGGTTGTTTTTCATCAGGAAAGTTCTCTATTTCATTGGATATCCATCTTTTACCCTGAAAGAGTACATTCAGTTTTGCTGGATAATTAATTTTTGGTTGTAATCCAAGCTCTTTTGCCTTCCAGAATATTTTGAGCTCTTCCATAGCCTGAGACCAATTCATATTTTTCTTGGAAGTTTTGTATACGGAAGTTTTGACCTTTTAATCTTCTGAGTGTGTAATTTGATTCTCCATAGGAGCAAAGTAATTGTCTACGGATGAATTTTTTTCTCCTTATGTTGTTTGTTCATTTCCCCAGCCTATGACTTTATTTTAACTCTTGGTTAAAGTGGAGCTCAGCTTCCAGGGTGGAGAATGCACTGTCCCAGGCTTTTGAGGGTTTTTGCAGCTGTTTCCAGTTTCGTTCACATTTATGAGAGGCTCTGACTGTCCTCCTGGACTGTGCTCAGTCTGTGGACTCAATTGAGTATAGAAATCTATCCCAAGAGAAAAATAGAAGAAGAAAGGGATGAAAGAAAGGGGACAGGGGAAGGGGAGCGGGGTGTGGGTGATAAGAGGAGAGGAAAGGTTGTGGGAGAGAATAGTCAGATACAACACTCTTGTAAGGAGGGACAGGGTGAAAGGAGAATAGAGTAAATGGGGGTGGGGGGAATAAGATGTATGAAAATACAGTCACAAACTTTCCCCTCTGCCTTGGAACCATGACGGGAGTCCCTGATCCATTATGGTGATAAAGCTCATTTTTCTGAGACTAGGGCCCCAGACTGTGACCTAGATCTGAGCATAGGCATAGTTCTGCCTCAGAAAGAGCAAGAAGATTCTGCAATCTCCCCTGCCCCCTTACCCTCTGTGGGCTGAGCACTCTAGAAGCAGCTGCTAGGTGTCTAATGTGCCCCTGGGGTCAGGCCTATGCTAAAGTCTGCCCTTGACTGGTTTCCCCCTCACTTTGGCACAGCAAAGTTTTCCTGCTGAGCTTTCCAATTGTCCTTGGCAATCCCTGGGCTGAGGGGTCTGGAAACCACTGCTGCTGCCACAGACCCAGGTTTGCTCCAGTGCAGTCTGGGTTTTCTAACCCAGGTGTATCAGACCCTTCACAATGATCTTGAAAGTTGTCTTGGGCTGGAAAATTGTTTTACCTGTAGTTTTTGTGGGTTCCACCATTCCAGAATTTGGTTATTATCATTGTTTCAAATGTATTTGGGGTGATCTGGGAAAAAAGCTTGTGGAAATTCTTTCTTTCACTCAGTCATCTTGGCTTGTTCCTCAATTTTTACATTTTTTAAGAGCATTCTGTGCTCGTCACTATGTTAAGCACTGGAAATAAAAAAAAAAATTATAACATCAGTCCCTGCCCTCAAGGAGCTTACATTTTAATGGGAAAGAAAACATTAAAATTAAGACTATAATAGATATAAAAAGATATGTCCATAAAAGATATAAAAAGAATAGATAGAAGACAGCCATCTGGGGAGAGATTCTAACAGCTTTAGACCTATGATTATCATTTTTCTTATATATAAAAGGAAGGGTTTGTACTAAATGACTTCAAAAGCCCCTTGCAACTTTTATATATAGTACTGTAAACCTCTTGCCTGTTAATACTGAATTTAAGTTTAAACAGCTGGACCCCAGTGGCATTATTATATATGTGTTTTTCTGTGTCAGTACCCACAATGAAATATAGTTGTGTGTTCCACAAGACAGAAAGTCATGACAAGGATTTTCCCTGGGGAACAGATGGATCCCTGAACTCTTTCTTTCTCGCTTGAAACCAAACTTGCCTATTGTCTAACTTGGGATGAAAATGATTCAAGTTAAGTTACTCATAGAATGTCATGATTTAGTTATGTAATATATAGGTTTATAGAAAGTCCATAAAAAGAAAAAGAAAATAGCAATGAAGGTCTCTCTAGGTTCACACAGGCCTTCCTCAAGTGAAATTAGACATAATTTTCCTAATTTTCATATCTATGAGCATGAAAGGGGAAAAAAAGCATTGCTGAGAAATGATCGTTCAAGAAAGAGAACAGAAGGGGCAGCTAGGTGGCATAGTGGATAAAGCACTGGCCCTGGAGTCAGGAGTACCTGGGTTCAAATCCGACCTCAGACACTTAATAATTACCTAGCTGTGTGGCCTTGGGCAAGCCACTTAACCCTGTTAGCCTTGCAAAAAAAAAAAAAACCTAAAAAAAAAAGAACAGAAGAATAAAATGGTGATGAGTACAAAGGCTCAAATATACCATACAAGATTGACAATATGATTCTCCTTGGCTTGCCACAACCTCAGTGGATGGGTTTGTGAGTATGGTTATAAAGTGGGAATGAAGATCACAAACCAATAAGTTAAGAAAATAATGCCTCCCATTACATATTCTAAATAAAGAATAATTTTATCTAATACAGAATTCTTATTCATGAACAAAAAAGTACTTTGTGGAACATAGAAAATTATAATGATATTTGATATTTATTTTAATGCTTAAATGAATATAAATGTCAATCTCAAAAAGTAAAAGAAGTTTCAAAAGGGCAGCCTGAGAAGAATGCAGGAAGAAAAGGAAAGGGCAGCAATAGCCACATTAAACAGGTTAATTGGATATGTGGAAAAAAAGTCATGGATTATATTTGAGTACTTGCATGCATTTGTATGTGTATATTTGTGTACATATTTCTTTATATGTATTATGTGCATATGTATCTTCTATTAAATGTAAATGTGTCATATGTATATGTGTGCACATATACATATATGTATACATGCATAAAATGTTTTCCTTTTCTTTTTTATTTTCACACAGTAAAGTTATTATATTTTCCTCAATATAAGGGAGTCATCTGAAACAATTACCAGAAACTTTTTTCCTACCAACTACAGTTGAGGAAAAATCTAATTCAATACAACAAATATTTATTAAATGCCTTTTATGTGCAGTCTCCGGATGAATGAATGAATTTAAAAGCATTTATTAATGCCTTGGGTCAAGCAGTGTTCTAAGCAAATGGGAGATAAAAATGCAAGCAAAAAGTTTTTATCTTCAGGTAGCTTACTCTAAAGGGAGAAGACTACATAAAAGGGAAGTAGGAAGTGTTGGAGTGGGGATGTACATATAGCAATATAATTTGAAAATGATTAGGGGAGGGACAGTCCGTTGGCGCAGTGAAAAGAGCACTGACCTTGGAGTCAAGGGACCTAAGTTCAAATCCAGTCTAAGACACTTGATACTTACTAGTGACCCTAGGCAAGTCACTGGACTCCATTACCTTGCAGGAAAAAAAAAGAAAATGGTTGGGAAGTTTGTATGTATTTTACTAAAACTATCACTGACCCCTAAGCCTTAGTTCTTCATCTTAAAAAAGGTGCCTACTTCACAAGATGGGTTTAATGATCAATCAAATGAAATAACAAATAAAGTGCTTTAAGGATCAAATGAAATAACTGTAAATGTGAAGTATTATTGTTATTGTTGTTATTCATCAGTTGGTCTTCTTCCTGCCAACCCCTAAAGTTTTATGAGGTTCAATTATCATCAAGCTTAAACAAGGTTGATGATAGAGCCTTGTCAAAAGCTCCATTTGTAGACTAAATTATGCCAAAAGGTTGTTACAGGGGGAATTGAATTTAAAAGAGTAACATTGAAAGCTAGTAGAGACTACAGTGGATTAGTCACAGAGACAGTAGGTATACTGAGTTAAAGAGATTTTTAGACTAAAACAATTTAGAATTCTCAGATAATTAGAAGGATCTAATAACAGACTTTTTTTTACCAACATGACCAAAAACTAGCAACTTGACTCCATATTCTCCTTGAAACACCCATTGTTGAAAGGGCCTTTTCTCTGAATTGCCAAGAAAATCTAGTTTCTGTAAGAGTTTTATGACCAGATACAAGACTCTTGGGGGGACTATTATGATGGTCAGAGTGACCTCATATTATTCTACAGTTCATGATTCCTTTTCTCTACCATTCCCCCTCAAATATCTATCATATACAATAATTCTGGCCAGAATCCACATGTCGAGAGGGTCAGAAATTAGTTTGTTTGTTGGAATTATTAGATGTGGATCAGATAGGTCATGTTTTATTTTTTAAGAAAGCTTAGAAATTATTTTATTTTGACTTCAAGTGACTTCAAATGGACTTCAATTTGACTTCAAATATTCAAATATATGAACAAGAGCATGAGAAAAGGAAATAGGAAAAGCAAGTATGTGAGCAGGAATGAACTAACAAACTAAAAAAGGACAGGAAAGAAATTGCAAATAATTGTACATGGCATACATCAATAGCTTCCATTTTCCATCACTTAATTGCTCAACAGTTTTTTAAAGACCCAAGGCAGAAGCAGAATATTTAAAACTTGTGGAAGTTGTTTTAAATGATAAAGGGAGAAAAAAATCTTTCTTAAGAGGCTGGAACAAAATGTCACTTGCAATTTTAGTGCCAAAGCAATATTCCCCATCTGTCCTACAGTTGAGTGATGTAAAATTAATAAAACATGGCAGACCTTCTCTGTATGAGAGCTTTGGGTTAAGTAAACTCTTTAAAAGTAGTTAACAGTACATTTTTAAAATAATAAAACAGAGAACAGAAGGTAAAACTGTTTTTTCAATAAGCATATTTCAGTCACTGTATATACAGACAAAATACATAATGATTTGTTTCATTAGAGCCCACACTTAAGCAGTCAGTGATTGAGATGGAAATAATTTACCCTGGGAATTCCTACCATATTCATGCTCAATGATTCATGTGCTTATGAAGTGAGGCAGTTCTAAAATGGTAGGCTTGTGCATTCTTTGCTATTTCCATGATGAGAATTAACACCATATGAAACTTTTGGTTCTGCTACTTGCTGGCTCAGTTGGGTAAAGCAATAAGGTGCAGTGACAAGAATGCTAAATTTAGAGACAGATTGATTGAAATTCCAATTCTTCCACTTAGTATCTCTGTGACTTTGGGTCAGTCACACCCTCTCTAGATCTTGGTTTCCCATTTTTGTTGTAACATCATTTTCAGCTATGTGTGACTCCCTGTGACCCCTTTCAGAGTTTTCTTGGCAAAGATACTGGAGTGGTTTGCCATTTTCATTTCCTTCCCTAGTTTATTTTACAAATGATGAACTGAGGTCAACAGGGTTGAGTGACATGTCTTTGGTCACAGAGCTCTGAAGAATCTGGGGTCAGAGTTGAACTCAAAAAGATATCTTCTTGGTTTCAGATCTGGCACTCTATTCACTGTGCCATTTAGCTGCCATTTCTCATATTGATGGATTAATTAACTTCTGAGGACAGCATATAGCATAGTGTTTGAAACATAGTAGGCACTTAACACATGCTTATTGATTGATTGGTTGAGGCCTCTTCTAACTATTGAATTTATGATCCTTTAGAGACCTCCATCTTCACATCTGTAAAGTAAGTAGGATTGGGATATCCTATGATCAATGATTTTACTTCATTGTCAACATTGCACAAAATCTGCAGAACCACGCTCTCACAGTTCACCATGATATTGAGAGGTCACTCAAGTCCTTTTCCAGCATGGTGTGGTCAATCAGGTACTGCATCTGGAATCAAAAAGACATAGGTTTAAATTCCCTGACACTTGTTAATTATGCGTCATTCACCCAAAATGAAGTGAAACCCATCTGTAATTAAATCTAACAAATTTATTAAGTCTTTCGGAATGTTTTATCGATATGACATATTACAACAGCTAGTAGGGGTCTGAGGCAATATTCAAACCTAGATTTTTCCTGATTCAAGGTACTCTATTCATTATGTCATGCTAGGATATACTTTTTCATGAAATGTGTATTATAGCTCTGTTTTAATGGCTTCTGATAATAAAAGTAAAAATAATTGGCATTTGAATAGGTCTTCAAAGTATGGAAAGCATTTTATACACTGTAATCCAGAAGACTGGGATGATGCCTTATTTAACTTGTCACCTCTCCCAGAAATTGTACAGTGCTCTGCATATAACAGATGCTTAATAAATGTCATATTTGTTGTAAGTACATGCACCCTGGACAGGTCACCCCAACCAGTTGGGGAATATAGGTTCTAAGTATGGATAGGAATAAAGACAGACCTGAACCTATGGCTGATGTAGGGAATTTATAGATGAGGAAATTCCCTCTGGCAATGCAGATTAGTGCCTTCTCTGCAATTAGTCATAAAGAATTGCCAGGGGCAGGATGGAGTCCAGGTCTTTCAGACTCTGAAGCCAAATTTCAAGTCACTGCATCATGCTACTTCTTATGACTAGGAATTCAGTATAGTTAAGAATAGAGCCTAAATAAACAAGAATTAGTATAATTGATGAGCCCTATGGACTGTCACTTTCAATACTACCTCTCTGCCAGTGACATCATTGGATCCACTGAGGGAAAGTTGGCTTCCCTTTTGTAAACTACAAAAGGTTATTACCCCACCCCAAGCATCCTATTTACCTTATATCCAAGAATTTACTAATTGGGGAACTATTTATATTTTAATCCTCACTCCAAGCACATTCCACCTTAGCCTATTAGTTACTATATAAAGCAGGATCACTCATGTTGGTTCCAAATACACCTTTTTTAGGCTTTAAGGTATGACCCCCTCATTCTATAATAGTGACTAACTGATGCATAGTCTTTTTATTCATACCCTGTATTAGTTCTATAAGCATTGAAGGTCAGGCTTTGCCTTTCTAGATTGGAGTCATAATATTTTTAATCTAGTTCTCCTATAGCAGTCCCTTCATCTCTGATTATTTTGATTTCCCTTCTTTAGAACATATCTAGCTCTGTTGATTTGTCTGGCATGTACTAATCAGAATTTTTCAGCTTTCCAGATGTGATTGTGTCACCATTTCCCACAAGGATAAGATACTGTTTGGAGTTTGCTTTCTGATGCCCTTTTTGATGGGTGTCTAACAACCACTAGTTGAATATTTCCAGAGAATAATCCACACTGACTACAATTTCCATTCCAGTGTTCTAACTAATAGTAAGTTCATAACAAGGATAGTTTAGATTTTTTTCCTTCAAATAATTCTCCCTAACATTTGTAAATAATTTATCTCATCTTCTAATATTTTCTTAAGTTTTATTGGATTTTTATAAATGCCACCATCATTTTCCTTTTCTGGCTCATTATTCATTATTATGCATTGTAACTGTAGATATATCACAAGGCTCAGTCCTGGACCCTTTTTTCACTCTATTGTCTCTCATTCAATGATATCATTAGCTTCCATGGGTATAATTATCATCTCTATGTAAATAAATGACAGAGCTGTATAACCAGCTTGAAACCCCACTGTTGCATCACCAGATGCCTACTATATATTTCAAACTGGATGCCACAGACCTCTCAAACTCAACATATTCAAAATAGAACTAAATATCTGTCTCCAAAAAATGTGTATCTCTTCCTAACTTTCTCATTCTATCAATTGTGTCTTCTTCCTTCTCTCCCCTAGTATATTCAACTAGTGGGTAAATTTTATTATTTTTGCTTCCATAGAATCTTTTAAATTCATCTCCTTCTCTCCCTCCATTGTCACCAATTTAGTTTAGAGTACATCTTCATCACTTCTGTCCCTCCCAGCCTTAAGTCTTTCCCCTCATCAGTCTATTTTTCATATAGTTACCAAAGGGATTTTTTCTAAAACACAGATCTGACCATGTAGCACTCTCTTATTCAGTAAAATCCAATGACTCATTATTATGTCTAAAATCAAATATAAACTTCTTCCTCAGGCATTTAAAGTCCTCAAAACCTGACCCATCCCACTTTTCCAGTTTCATTATACACTTATTCATCATTTAATCATTCTTCCGTCGAGTCAAAATTATCTGCTATTTTGCATGAATTCCTGAATACAGGTATAACCTACTGTGTATCCAGCACTGTGTTAAGCAGTGAGTAGAGAAGTAAAGACAGGTTCAAAGAACTTACATTTTAAAAGGGGAAGGCAATGTAGGCCAGAGTAGTGCACAAGAAGGGGTGTTTAGGAATGGAAAATTATAGAAATAGTAAGTGAAGCTTAGGAGAATAGAAAGGGTTAGCCACTAGGGTAAAAAGATTGCTGAAGAGTAGGAAAAGAAAAGAAGCATGACAAGACCCAGGTGAAATAGTGGATCAGATGAAGCACTCAACAATCAGAGCATAGGAGTACCCAGGAGGGAAGATGAAGATCTACCTCCAGAATGTGATCCCTTCCCTTTGCTTTTATACTACTAGTTCCTCATGCCTGAAATGTACTCCTTCCTCTAATCTCAGAATAAATTGTTTGCTCCCAAACTCAACTTAAGTCCCATCTTCTAGAAGACTTTTCTAATTCTCCCAATTCAGAGAATTGTGGGAATATTTGTAGGCATTGTTGCAGAGAGAAAGATGAGGAAAACATACAAAATCACTGCAACAGTGTAAATGGAAAGAAAATAAACAAAGCTAAGTAGTGCCTCAGAGAAGGGATAAAGAAATATTTATTAATTCTATTGTTGGAGAGATAGGAAACTAAGAAAGTTGGCACATGCTATCAGATAAAGTTGCTGTACAAGACAGTTTTGCTTATCTGTTTCTTTTCTTTTTTTAACAAGGAAAGATGGAGATATGGTACTGGGGGAGGAGTATATCTGGAAATGACTGCAATTTTAAAGCAATGGAATTGGTTAAACTTTAAATGAATTAAAAGCTATGGAGAGAATTAAAAGTTCAACAAAATCATCATCAAAGCAACCACATATAAAAGTATGTAAAACTTTTCTATTTATAATTGACTACCTCTCAACTCAGAGCAAGGATGTGTGCTTCATGCTAAAGATCATTTTTTTTTCATTTAATCGGTGCTGATATTTTTAGGTGTCATTTTCATTTTGTTCAGTGTATACTGTTCTTTTAGTCCTGTTTACTTTGTATCAATACAATAGTCTTTCCATGTTTCTCTTAATTCTTTATATTCATCATTCCTTACAAAAGAAATATAACAATGTTTATCCCTTTCCCCAATTAACTGGCATCTACTTTTTATTGCTACCTAAAATGCTGCTCTTTTGGTGTTTTGTTATTTATGTGACAATTTCTTTCTATCTCTTATCTCCTTTGGGTTTAACTACTTGCTCTTCTTCATGCTTCTCACAAAGGTTCATTGTCACTTCTATCAGCTTCACGTTCACCAGAGAATTTTTAAATTTCCTAAGACTAGATCCTTTAGCCTAAATTTAAGCTTCTAGATTACATTTTGAATTGTGTTTAATTGGACTAGTTCTAGGATGATACCAAGAAAACCCACTGCTTTTATTTGTTAATCTGGAAATATATCCATTTATCACTTTTCCCCCCCCTCTAAACCAGTTCTCAGATATTATCTCATGTCTTCACACCTTATTAACTTTACTCTGTAGGCAAATCCAAAATGTCAATCATGAAAGTGCATAGATTCTCTAGTATATCACTGCTTCCCATTCTGTATACAGTAACTCTAGATTTTTCTTGAGCACAATAGCAATTACAAGCTTTCCTTGGTTGAACATCTTCTCTCAAAGTGAAAGTAATCCACCCTTCTCTACAATGCTCTTCCTGGGTTTCTTGTATTAATTCATCATACAGTATTCTCTTTCTGATTTCTCTGTCAAGCTTATCATGCCCTAGTCCTCATGGTTTCAAAAGAAGCAAGGCTTTCACATACTAAAATGGAAATACTCCCACAACAATAACCAAATATACTTCTCTGTTCCTAATATGACTTTCACCAAGGACTATGGATTTCTCTCATAGAAGATTTTTTTTTCCACTCACCATTTTCCCACTGTGAGCAGCTTTATTTGCACATGAAAATGTGTAGAGCAGGAGCATACCATACACAACATGGAACTTACATTGTGAATAATAGAAGCACAGGGAGGGAAGACTACTCCAAATCCATCTTGTCTCATAAATATGTATGTTCCGTGTGACCCCTCCAGCATCCTAGCCTAGACTGGAACTGATTTGTTTTTCATTTCACCATTAAATGGTGTCACACAATAAACAAGCCAGGTTCCACACATGCCTATAAAATCATATGCCTAATCGAGCCCATAACTTCCTTGGATTAATCAAGTATTCTGTAGAATCATATTTTAAACTGATGGTTACTCCCTTCTCTACACCCAGCCTGTGCTCAGATGAACAATGTGTCATTGGACAGTATTGATTCCCCTGTGCCTAGTGACTCTCTTTTCTGGAGACTCCTATTTTAAATGCCTACCTTCAACTTGCAGCATATACTATGGCCTTCAAGCCCATCCCCCTGGCTATCACTGTTTTAGAGAAAGACAAAAGTGGAGGGTTGCAGAAGGAAAATTCAGGAGGCTTGGGAGGAAGTCTTACTGTTCATAAGGTTGCCATGCCAAGGACCAGTCTGAAACCAAATCATACCATCCATTTAGCACATCCTCAGAGGACAAAATGGATTTTGTAAATTCCTCAGTAAATTAGTATTGGGAACATTGGTATAAATCTTACTATTAAAATGATTTACCTCAACTATACTATTATTAATGTTCTATAAATTAGGGCTATAAAATGTCATTTGCTTTGCCATTAACTGAAGATAATCAAACAAGCTCAAGTCCACACATACATATTCTTACAGATTTCTGTTTTTTCCATTTCTCTGATAAAATGTTCTTAACAAATGTGATCAACAGTGGCCTCTCTACACTCCCACCCTTTCCCCCCTCACCACCACACAAAAGGCATCAGCATGTTGATAGCAGTGACACAGCATATGCTTTGGATCAATTACTGAATTGGGGAGACTAATTTAGGCAATCTTTACTTGTGGTCTTGGAAAAAATTCATTATTTATGAGTGCAAACAAAACTGTATCATTGTTGTTCAATTTGAAACACATGTTCCTTAGAATCTCTAGCCATTTCCAGAATCTCATTATTCAAAGGCCTAGATTCCACTGCAAATTGTTACTGATTTCTAACATCTTAGATCTGGCTGAATTTACATCCTAAAAATAAAAAGGAAGAACGTGTCCGATGAACAAGGGGAACAGAAATGGGAAGTTAAACATCAGTTTGGACATTCGCTTCAAGGCAGGCTGTCACAGAGTCAAAGAAAACAGTAGGAGGTAGGACGTGGGCTGTTTTTTTCTGATGTGAAAGCAACCCTTTCGTCCTCTCTATTACATAGTACATCCTATAGTAATAACTGAGGGCACAAGACTTATGTACAAAAACAGAGCAGAATAAAATTCACCACAATTAAAATTGGAGTCCACTTCCACAAAAATCAATGTTGCTCATTGTATCTCCATAGCCAGACAGTGAAACACATCTCTTTGCCTTATACTTTTGCTGTTGACTTGAGAAGAGATATTCAAACTCTTTACTCTCTGTATAGTTCTACTTATTACCTCGTCTCATAAAGTTCCACTGAGTAAATAATTTTTTTTATATTCCATATTAAAAATTCCATTTTATATTCCATCTTTTAAAAAGATCACCATTGGGGCGGCTAGGTGGGGCAGTGGATAAAGCACTGGCCCTGAGGTCAGGAGTACCTGGGTTCAAATCTGGTCTCAGACATTGAATAATGTCACCTAGCCGTGTGGCCTTGGGCAAGCCACTTAACCCCATTGCCTTGCAAAAACCTAAAAAAAAAAAACCTAAAAAAAAAGATCACCATGAATTGACAATAACTTGCAACATGATTCTACTTTTATCTTAAGTTTTGCCTACTCTGCCTCATTTTCCCTTCATTTGGAAGAGTTTCCTCTCAGGCCATTTGTTCCCTATGTACAAAAGCACATGCCAAAAATTACCTCAAAAAGATAAATCTATTAAAAATTCAGTCACTATTCTAGCTGTTCTAGCATCTACTGATATACCCCTCTCCCAACACATAATTATGTTTTGTTTGAAAAAAATTTCATTGATTTAATTTTTAATTTATGGAATAAAATTAGCATTTTCATAAGAGTATTGTTTCTTTAAAAGATGATTGCCAGAGATAAGATGGCAGCACGAGAATAGCCTTTCCTAGGAGCTATCTCAAAAATATTCCCAAAACCTTAAAATTATGGCTCTAACTAGTTTTTTTAGAAACAACCCACAGAAAAATCCAGTGAGGCGATTCTCTAGCCCAAGGTAACCTGGTAAATTGTGGGAAAGCTCTGTTCCACTGGGGTGGAAGGGGCAGCAGCACAATCAGGATTATCATGCAGGAGTGAAGGAGCTTCAGTCTTCTGGGCTGTTGCGCCTAGATGCCTGGATCACAGGGAGCGCAGACTCCCAGCAGCAGAAGCAGTTTCCTGACCTGGCAACCCAGGGACCAAGCACAACTTGGAAGATCAGTGGGGAAACCTCTGCCAGAGTGAGTGGGAGCCAACCTGGTCCTCAGCACAGTTGCGACCATCAGCATAGGGGCAGCTCTCAGCACAGCCCAGATCCCAGGAAATGGAAGCAGGTACACAGAGTCACCCAGCAGCTGCTCTTAGAGTGTTTACCCCACAGAAGGTAAGGGGGTTGGGGGAAACTGTCCAGGTCTCTCCTATGGCCCTGGGACAAGACTCCTGTGCTTTGTTGATATTCAGACCCTGGTCACAGTCTGGGGCCCCCTTATTGCCATCCGCAGACCAGAGCACAGTCAGGATAGCAGTAAGAGCTTCACATAAGACCTTGAACAAACTAAAGTCCTTGTGGAGGTGTCCCAATAATACTGAAAGCTCAGGAAGCACCTCAAACCAGGCACAGGCTGGGGAAATGAGTAAACAGGAAAAAAAGGAACCTGACACAGACAATTACTTTGGTCCCCTGGAGAACCAAAACACAGACTTTGAAGATAAGAAATTCCAAGCTTCTGCATCTAAATCCTCCAAGAAATACAGAAGTTTGTCTCAGGCTATTTCAGAGCTCAAAAAATATTTTGAAAATCAAGTAAGGGAGGTAGAATAAAAATTGGGAAGAGAAATGGGAGAGATGCAGGAAAAACATGAAAACCAAGTCAACAGCTTGGTCAAGAAGATAAAAAAAACTCTGAAGAAAATAACATACTAAAAACTCATTTAGGTCAAATGGAAAAAACAGTTCAAAAATTATTGAGGAGAAAAGTACCTTAAAAAGCAGAATTTGCCAAATGGAAAAGGAGATAAGAAAATTCTCTGAAGAAAACAAATCCTTCAAATGTAGAATGGAGCTAAAGGAAGCTGATGACTTTGCGAGGAATCAAGACACAATAACACAATATCAAAAGAATGAAAAACTAGAAGAAAACATGAAATATATCACTGAAAAAAACAACAGATCTGGAAAACATATCCAGGAGAGGCAATTTAAAAATTATTGGGTTATCTGAAAGTCATGAGCAGGAAAAGAACCTATCCTGATATCCTAGAGGCAGAGGACAAAATAGAAATTGAGAGAATCCACTGATCTCCTACTGAAAGAGAACCAAAAAAATAACTCCCAGGAATATTATAGCAAAGTTCCAGAACTTCCAAGTCAAAGAGAAAAATACTACAAGCAGCCAAAACAAAACAATTTAAATCTTGTTGTGCTACAGTCAGGATTATCCAGGCCTTAGCAGCATCTACATTAAGGGATCATAGGGCTTGGAATATAGTATTCCAGAAAAGAGAAGAGCTTGGAATTCAAGTGAGAATCAACTACCCAGCAAAACTGAACATCCTCTTCCAGGGGAAAAGATGGACTTTAGGTGAAACAAGGGAATTTCAAATATTCCTATTAAAATGACCAGAGTTGAACAGAAAGTTTGATGTCAAGGGTAAGTTATGAGGGACTTGATGATAATGAACTGCAAGTATTCCTACATGGAAAAATGATACTGATAACTCATATGAACTTTCTCATTTATTAGAGCAGGTAGAAGGAGCTTTTATAGTTGAGACACAGGAGAGAGCCAAATTTGAAGGCATAATATATTGTAAAAATGGAGTCAATGGGTGAAAAGGAAATGTACTGGGAGAAAGGAAAGGAGAGGTAGAATAGACTAAGATATTTCATGTAAAAGAGTCAAGAAATAGCTTTTTGCAATAGTATGGAAGGGGAGGAAGGTGAGGAGGATTGAAGGAGCCTTCATTCTCCTCAGAAATGGTTCAGAAAGGAAACAACATATATACTTACTAGGGAATAGATATCGAGAAGAAAAAAGAGAAAAAGGAGAAAGGAGGTTGGAGGTAGGGGATAGAGGAGAGGGTATATCATGGGAGTGGATAGTCAGATATAATACATTTCATTTTTACTTTTTTGCAAGGTGATGGGATTGGCTATTCTGTCTGGGACCACGAGAAATGGTAGGTGCTGTGTCTCTGGGGTGGGATGTAGGCTTGGGGTCTCTTGACCCCAGGACCAGTGCTCTGTCCTTTGTGCCACTTGACTATCTCACAGCACACTTTTGATGAGGGACAGAGTGAAAAGAAAGAGAAAATATAATAATTGGTAGTGGAGAGAAATGGATGGAAGGAATTACAATCAGCAACATCAACTGTGGAAGTAACTTCTCTGATGGATTTATGATAAAGAATGTGATGCATCTCAGAGTCAGAGCTGATGGTATTAATGAACACAGCTGAAGCACATTTTTTTCCTCTTTCTTTCACTGCATTTCTCATGAGGTCTTTTATTTTTGTGGGGGGAGGGGATTATTTTACTTATACAACAAGACTATTTTATTTAAGTATAAATAAATAAGAAATGTAAATTTAATTTTTTTAAAAGATGATTGCACATGAAATTGCAAATCAATTATAGATATTCTGCTATTCCTTTTAAATATGCAATAAGGTTATCATATTTCCTTTTATTTCTTCCCTCCCCCTACAGAG
Organism: Macrotis lagotis; assembly: GCF_037893015.1. Lineage (NCBI taxonomy): Eukaryota > Metazoa > Chordata > Mammalia > Peramelemorphia > Peramelidae > Macrotis > Macrotis lagotis. Next base: position 477,918,597 of record NC_133658.1, read on the forward strand.
ATCTATCATTAGAAGTACATACATATACATGAACATACACACTTGCATGTGTGTGAGTGTGAGTTTGTGTATGTATGTTTTTTTGTGTTAAATCATTACACACATACACATACTTCTATTTTTCAGTTCTTTAGTCATATGTTCTTTGTAGTTAATTTGGTTATTTATAATGATCAAAATGATGTAGTGACTCAAAGTAGTTCTTAAAATTGTTACAGTTTGCAAAATTTTCTTGGTCCTGCTCATTTTATTCTTCATTATTTCATGCAAATCTATCTACGCTTTTCTAAGATCATTGAATTCATCATTTCCTATAACACAATAGTATTCAATCAAAAAAATCATATACCACAACTTGTTCATCCATTCCCAAATCTTTAGTTTCTTCTCTTGTCTCATACTAGTTGTTTTCTTCCATTATTTATTACTTGTTTCCATTATTTAGGAAAATGTGGAAAAGGATATCTTGTCATTTCTAATCTCTTTTACTTTATTTTTCATTTGTTTCTCATTGTCCTTTTATTTCTTATCCACAATTCTCCTAATTATTCTTTTTTCTTTTCATTTTTTCAAGGCAATGGGTTTAAGTGGCTTGCCCAAGGTCATATGGCTAGGTAATTATTAAGTGTCGGATTTGAACCCAGGTACTCCTGACTACAAGGCCGGTGCTCTATTCACTGAGCCACCTAGCCGCCCCAAGCCACCTAGCAGCCTCCTAATTATTCTTTAATTTCAGTCATTCCTGGAATTTCTTCTGTTCTATTTATTTTTTCAATACTTTTCCTGTCTTTCTAAGTTCTGGATATCAATGCTTTTTCCTGAGTTTCCTCTCACCTTTCCAACTATTGATTGTCCCTTTTAAACCTTTTACCATCATTTCTCCTTAATTCGAATAGTCTAATGAAGGAACAGTGTTTCATATGCTTCAATCCCCCCATCAGTTTTTTCATTCTAAATCAAATCAATTTAGACATCATTTGCCCTTTCCAAATTTTCTGCCTTTAACCTTATAAGCTCAATTTCACCTTAATTACAATAGAAGGTACAGTTTTTTGGGTAAATTATATTTCATTATCAGTCAGAAAAAGATATTTCTCATCCATATAAGTGAATTCCCTGGTAGGCCAACTATTGTGAGGTTAAAATTTTTTTTTCCTTTAGATTTAGATATATATTATTTACATATTTGGACTTAAACCCGATAATTTGGCATTTTACTATCCCACCACATTTTACAAGTCTTTATAACATCCCTATAGAAATATGCTAGGCTATGTTCATCTCACAGGCACAAAAATCGAGCAAAGAAGAGGAAAAATATTTTAATACCTCATAATAATAGGGGGAAAACCAGAACCAAGATTTTAACCCATTTATTTTCTGCCTTTTGAAATAGTATTCTTTTAATGTCATGCTATTTGACTCTCTGTGTCTATCTGTTTTTCTATCTCTGTCTCTGTTGTTGTGACTGTCTCTCTCAGGCTTTATATGTGTATCTCTCTTCCCTTCTGCCACTAGCCATATTTAGTTATATATTATTCTTTGAAGAAAAATGGGATAGTGAATTGTTAGCACCTAACCTACAAATAGTAAAGAAAAAGAAGAGAAAAAATAATTACACAAAATAGGAAATACAGTTAGCAATGATTTTTCCATGAGGATAGTGGGATTCTTTAAGGCAAAGTAGATTTAGAAGAGGAGGATTTTAATATCCAGCCCTATTCCTGAAACCCAAGCAAATAATTTGGACGAAATGAATGCTCTGCCTGAATTTATTAGACATGAGTGGCAATCTGCCTGTCTGATTTTATAAAACATGTATATATTTCCTAATACCCTAAGGATATTTCTACTTTTAATTTTAGTGTTTGTGACCTTTAGATTGCTTCAACAACAAAAATTCAACAATTTTGTTAACTGCTTTAGCTAATGATAGAATATTTATTATCATGCATGTATTATTGCTATAATAGATTTAAAGGGATTACCTTAGAATTTTTTTTCTTGTTTTTCTTCTTGATTCCTTGTTGTTCTTAAATGTCAACGTACATAAAATATAATTCTTCCATACTTTTCATCCATAAAAATCCTTGAGTCATAAACTTCCTGTTTAGGGGTCACCAGCCCAACACTGACATGCACCCTTGCTTACTGTGGCAGTGGTAGTTTGACAATACACAGCATTAATGATACTTTGCCAGATATATGAGCAAGAAAGCAAGTAAAATACTCTGGAAAGAAAAAACCATCTTTCCAATATAATAATCCAATAAACTTTTATTAAATGCATATGATATGTCAGACACTGTACTAAACTTTGAAGATATAATTAGTAAAAAGAAAGACAGTTCCCATCCCTCAAAGAGCTTACAAGTTCAAGGGAAAGAAAACACAAAAGAAGACAGGAAAGTGGGAGGGGCAAGAGATGAAGGCAAAAAAAAAGAAGGGGATACCTGATGGGGAGGAGCATAGCTTGCTCTGTGGAACTGAAACTAAGCAAAGAAGCAGGTACAGAATGAAGTGATCAAAAAGTCCTGTTTCTACCCACTACAAAGTAAATCATTGGAAGGAGTTTGGTACTCTGCCCTATAGCCTTCCAATCAGAATGGAAAGAAGGTTGAGGGAGGTGATGTCAATCAGGGCTTCAATTAACGGCAAGGCTAACTCAAGGTTGACTTTGGGAGGGTTACCTTGTTCCATGAAGCTGAAACCAAGCAGAACAGCAGTTGTAATGTGGAGTAAGCACTTTAGAGAAACAAATTTAGAGAACTTTGACTCTCCCAATTTATAATAATGATGTAATAGATGTGTTTGAGGTTTAATATTTAATATAGACATGGAGCAGATTCATACATGGCATACTTGGCATACATAAGTATCTGAGGTCTAATCAGCCTCACCCTGTCTCCAACAGAAATGGCACTTTCCCCTTTTGTGGAGAGTAGGAAAACTATGTAATAAGTTATTGCTCACAGACTAGCAAGGGAGGGACAAACAGCATCCAGGACAGCCCTAGATGATTTCTCTTTCACATTTCAGTTTCCAGGATAGGAATCAGACCAGAATTCTCTATCATCAGATATTTGTAATAGAAGAGTAAAACAAACTTTCAGAATATAATTCAATTCCTCTGATTATCCTCAGAGGCAGAAAAGCAATGAATTTAATCTCACTTTAGGCACCTCTCAGGGTTTTCTCCTGGACTCTCTTCTTGCCTTATGCTACTTCAATTGGTGATCTCATCATCTCCCTTGGATTTAATTACCATTTCTATGTTAATGATTCTCAAATGTACCTATTCTTCCCTAGTCTCTCTGCTGACTTCCAATCATAATTGTTCAATTGCTTTTCAAATATCTTAAATTAGATACCCTGTAGATATCTTAATAATATCATGTCCAAAATAGAACATATCTTTCCCCCCAAACTCCTAAATTCCCTGTTACTATAAAGGACAATACATCCTCCTACTCCCTCAAGTCCATAACCTGGGAGTCATTGCAGTTTCCTCACTTTCTGCTAAATGCACACTGTTGCCATGAACTATCAATTTCACCTTTGCAACAATTCTCACATATTCCCTCTTATCTCTTCTGATAAAGTCACTACTCTGATGCAGATCTTCAATATCTCATATTGGAAATATCATAATAATCTGCTGTAAAGATCTGCCTGCCTCAAGTCTCTTCCCAGTCCAATCCCTCCTCCATTCAACCACTAAAGTGCAGATATGATCATGTCATCCCACCTCAATAAACTCAATGGCTTTCTATTTTTGCTGAAGCAAGTACAAAATCTTTTGCTTGACATTCAAAACCCTTTGTAACATAACAAAACCCTTTGTCTATTTTCCCTGTCTTTTTATACCTTATTCCCCCAAATGTCCAAATGAAATTTTAATCCATTGACATGGTTTCCTGGTTGCTCCAAGTCAATCATTTCTTGTCTCTTGGCATAGCTCTTCCCCATACCTGAAACTTCCCTGGCTTCCTTTAAGTTTCAAATAAAATCCTCACACAATAAAGAAAGCATTTCCATGATATTTGAAATTCTAATTCCTATCTGTATATTAATTATTTCTTATTTATCATATATATGTATATATATATATATATATATATGTAGCTTGTTTGTACATATGTATTTGTTCGATCTTCCGATAGTAAGCTCCTTGAGGGCAGGAACTATCTTTTGCATATTTTTGTACTCCTAATACTTAGCCCAGAGTCTGATACCTAGATCCATAAGAATCTATCATAACTTATTAGAAAATTTCTTTACTAAAGTGAAAAATAATAAGAAATCAGAGAAATTATACATATTGGGACAAATAAATAATATATCAAAGCAAATGAATTCTTTAACTTGGGAGGAAACTAAAACCTTAGCTCAATTCAGGAGAGAACAATGTCAGTAAAAGTGTAGGGTGGAGATATATTTACCTCCACAGATGCAGGAAAACTGCTCCTGTCTTGGGTCTGGAATAGGTTTAAAATTATAATAATGATACCTTACACTCATAACAATCTCTAAAGTTACAAAGGCTGGAAATGAAGGAAATTTTTTGGTGCTAGTTTCTGTCCTTGTCTTTGTCTTAAGGGAGAGCATACTTCTATCATCTGAAAATTCACGCTTGTCCATTTTCCTCAAGTTGCTTTAAACCCTTCTCTGAAAACTATCTCTCCAAGACTAAAGAATTCTTTTTTTCACTTAATAGTTACATAGTATCATGGGCTCAGAGAGATCCCAATCAAGAGTCAAATTCCTCCATACAAGTGCAGAAAGCTGTTCCTTAGGAAACTATCCCAGGTTTAAGATGAATGGAATTCTAATCATGATAATGTTTTTGCTTAGTGCTTTCCAAAGCATTTCCACAATATTTTATTAAAATGGTCACAAACAACCCCTCTGAGAATGAGAGAGTAGGGATTATTATCCTCCCTTTAAAATATATATAGATATAGAGATGATAGAGATAGAGACAGAGATAGAGATAGAGATATATAGATATTAAGGATCAGAGGTCTTAAGCAACTTGCCTAGTGTCTCACAGTTAGTTAATTATTAAAGCAAGACCTGAGTATAGATCTTTTAACTCTTCATCCAATTTTTTTTTCCTACCATAATAATCATCACTGACATTTGTCAAATTCTGATTCCATGCAAGGCACTATGTAGTTCTAGGAATAGCAAGAAGGATAAAATAGTCTCAGCCTTCATGCAATTTATAATCTAGAGGGAAAGGAGGCCCATATATGACTGACAGATATAATTATAAGGAGGTATAGAAGGTTTACTGAGTGATGGAAGGGAGTCACATACTTGCATTTAAATTAAATAAATTCAAGAAAGAAAGAAAGAAAGAAAGAAAGAAGAAAAAAGAGAGAAAGAAAGAAATTGAGACAGAACTAGACAGAGATGAAAAGGAATGAGGCAGAAAGAGATAATAGAAAAGAAGAAAGGAGAAAGAAAGGAGAGGGAGGAAGAGACAGTGAAAGTGACAGAGAAATAAAGTGAACAGAAAGACAGAGTAAAGAAGAGAGAGAGAGAGAGAGAGAGAGAGAGAGAGAGAGAGAGAGAGAAGCCTTTCTTTTGTTTTAGTAGAAGTCCTGGTTCCTGTTTCTCTCCTAAACAAAAGCTTATATAGTGTAATGCAGAGGAAAAATTGTTTCCATAGAAACAGACTTAAACTCCTCTGCTCCCTGATGTAATGTGCTTTTTTTTGGGGGGGGGGGTTGGGTTTTCTTGCCCAAGTTAGGTGACTTGCCCAAAGCCACACAACTAGGTAATTATTAAGTGTTTGAGGCTGGATTTTAACTCAGGTACTCCTGACTTCAAGGCCTACCTATCAATTGCACCACCTAGCCGCACCGATGTGCTTTCTTTTTAAAGCGATCCTTACCCCTTTCTTGATGTGGTTCCTTAAATCTCCTTTCTTTTCACCCATACAGGAAATTTTTAAGAGTAACTTTGATTTTCATGATTTTTCACCTTACAAGTTGAATTAATTGACAAGCAGAATTCCATACAACTACCATTCAACTGAACAGTGCTATTAGAATTAGACAAGTTTTCTATCATAATTCCAAGAAGGGAAAAAAAAAATCTCAAGAGGTCTGGGTTGTCAAAGACTTCACTGAGGACCTAGGTACTCAGATTAGTATCAAGGAAAGATTATGGCATAAGAGAGAAAAGGGCAGTGAAACAATGTAAACAAAGGCATGTAAGACTGCTAATAGCATGTCCATAGGACAATAAGGATAATGGTTTGACTAGATGGAAGAATTTATCAGAACATGACATTAAACAAGTATATCAATTGTTTTGCTATTAAATTAAGATGCGACATTTATTTAGAAAGTTTTCAGTGAAAACTAGTAAGAACTACCAGCTATCAATTAAGGATTGTTATCTATACAGAAGTGATCTTCTTTTCCTTTTTTTCTGGTCATTTGGAAGATTATCAGTTTGTCTGATTTTCTGATAAAGGATATTTCCCTAACAATTGATATCACATAAAGCATAGAAAGAGAAAGGAAGGGACAATAAAGGTGTTCCTTTTTAGTGAGCATAATTTTATTTTTTTCCCTTAAATTTATTCTTTTGAGTGATTGGAGCTGCTCCAGAATATTCTGTGGAGTTTTTCAAATTCCTCACAACTTAACTGCACTTATTTTATCTACCTCTTGCATTCTCTTTTTCCTTCTACAACCATAAGGTATGGTTAGGCATATAATACTTCCTAAAAAGGAAAACAAAACTGAAAGAAGTGATTCTTATAGTTTAGGCAACTCTAGGGTAATCCTATAGAAATCAAAGGCATGAAGGAAAACAAAACAGGGTGAAGTAAGATGGAACAGGACACAAGGGAGGGCTTAGAAAATCATCTTGGATAGATAGGAAGAGCCACACTGGAGATTAATAAGGAATGAAGTGCAGAAGAAGTAAATTTCAGATGGTGGAAGAATTTGAATGATGAACTAAGAAGATTGAATGATGATGATTTCATTCCAATAAACTGTAACCTCCTTGAGTTCCGGTACTGTTTTGTTTGTGTCTTTGTATCCCAAATGCTTTCCATAATAACTGAAACATAATAGGTGCATTAAAATGTTCTTAAATGAATGAATGAAGGGATGATGATGATTCTGAAAAACCACTGGGGTTAAGGGTAACTTTCATATATTTTATACAAGATGCATTAGAGAGCATGGCACAAATGCTACACATATACTATTTGGTATGTGTTCATATAAATTAATTCAGAAGTTATTGTCTATGATACTGATTAAGGGGAATCTTATGGAGGGAATGATGGAGTTATTTCAGCTTTTTTAATTCCTTTTTTTTAAGTCTGTATTTTTCCAAATCAGTACTGTAAAAATAATAAACTCATGTCTATAAATGTGTACTTATTAACCAAAGAAGCTATCCAGTTATATCATAGATCTTATAAAGCAACATGTGGTTTAATGGTCTAATGAATTCCCAGAATTTCTGCCAAACCAATAAGACATTGAGATAAATTCATATTCAAAAATCACATTGAAATAATAAATGAACCTTATCATCTATTAAGCAATTTCATGATTCCTATAATGAAATCTGGGATGATTTATAGCATTCTCAGAACTCTCTATCTTCCAGTCTACTCTAATACATTCCTTTTTCTCTATGTTCAACATTATAATTAGATAAGTTGAAAAGGAATTGTATAGGGAAAGCAAGAGATCAAACATCTCCAGAAAGACAAGAAAGGAAGAGAAAGAACAGAGAAGACCGAGAGAGAAAGAGAAAGAGTTATAAGTATAAGTATTTACCATGTAATGGAGACAAAAGCAAAAATCTCCTTGATTGATGCGAAAATGGTCTCTAAGTGGATATATATGTTTTGGCTTAGCACTGAGTTGCAAACCCTAGATGGTTTCTTCTCTCCCTCCATCGCATCCCTTCACGATGACTGATAGGCAAGGAAAGGAGAGCTCATCAAACTGCAGATGAGAGTTAATTGTCACATATTCTGAAGAGAGAAAGAAGAAAGAAAAGAAGCAAAGAAGGAAATAGAGATGGAGAAAGAAAGAAACAAAGGAAAACAAGGAAAAAGAAAGAAGAGAGGGAGGGAAGTAGGAGAGAAAGAAAAAAGAAAGAAAGAAAGAAAGAAAGAAAGAAAGAAAGAAAGAAAGAAAGAACAAAAGAAAGAAAGAAAAAAAGAAAGAAAGAAAGAAAGAAAGAAAGAAAGAAAGAAAGAAGAAGAAAGAAAGAAAGAAAGAAAGAAAGAAAGAAAGAAAGAAGGGAGGGAGGGAGGGAGGGAAGGAAGGAAGGAAGGAAGGAAGGAAGGAAGGAAGAAAGAAAGAAAGAAAGAAAGAAAGAAAGAAAGAAAGAAAGAAAGAAAGAAAGAAAGAAAGAGAAAGAAGAAAGGAAGGAAGGAAGAAAGAAAGAAGAAAGAAAGAAAGAAAAAAGAAAGAAAGAAAGAAAGAAAGAAAGAAAGAAAGAAAGAAAGAAAGAAAGAAAGAAAGAAAGAAGAAAAGAAAAGAAAGTAGGGCAGACAGACAGTTACAGGAAAAAGAAGAGAGGGAGGAAAAGAGGGAGGGAAGAAGGGAGAAAGGAAGGAAGGAAGGAAAAAGGAAGAAAGGAAGAAAGAAAGGAAGGAAGGAAGAAAAGAGGAAGGAATGAGAGTCTGTAAAGTTTGTCTTTGGGATTGAAGAAACATTCATATACCCCTGCAAGGAATTGAACAAAAATAGAAAGAGATTGTTTTTGGATCCATATCTTTTGGCATAGATATATAATTACATTGTGCATTGAATACTTTAGAAGTAAACACATTTTACTAACATAAAGCAGCAACTATTCTGCTACTTGTGGTATAATAGCATCTGGAGCATTGAGATGTAAAATAATTTACCAAGAGTCACACAGTCTGTACATGACAAGAAATAGAACTTAAATCTAAGTCATTCTGACTCTAAGACCTACTCTATAACCACTATAGCCCATTGACTATCAAATTCACATTATCCTAATTTCCAAGTTGCCACATTTTAAATAATATATATATATATATATATATATTTGTTAAAGAAAAAATAGCAAGTTCATATCCATATAGCAATGTGATCTAGTGAAATTGTTTTTATAACCAACCATGATTCCAGAGTTATCACTGATGAAAAATGTC